>NC_068414.1:33907458-34129958 GCF_023724105.1 Carassius gibelio
AAATGACTTCTCTACTTCAACAAATGGATTTTTTTTTCATCTTGCTTTTGCTATGGCTAATCTATGTCTAATACATCTAATTGTAAAAGCCACTGAACCTTAAAAAGGTTTCTCCTGTATGGAAGTGTTCTGCGGCAGAGGATGAGGAGACTACCAATAAGCAGAGTCTTAATAGTACATCTGTGTGTATTCTGATGGACGAGCACTACAGCACGCAACACGCTGTAATAGCTTTACATCAAATTGTGTTGGCTCGGCTCTAAATGGACTTTACTTGAATTTACTGTCTAGTAATGCAGTGTGCAGATATTGACCCGCGGCTTGTCATGTAGCACAGGTAGAGAGTGAGGGATGAAAACACGCGTTCATCTCAAAGCATCAAGTATCAAGGAAGAAAGTCCAATAAAGGATGTTGCTGTATGGTAATTTGGACGGTTGCTAGAGATTTCCTTACGTCTATTGATGTCTCTAGATATGGCATATTGATATTCATATAAACAAAACTAATAGCAATGTAATTACTGTTTTTGGTCATCTTTTTTTTTCACTGTCAGACAATAAAATAAAAAGTTTTAAAAACTATAATAGAGCCACAGTTACTGTTGCATTGTACTGTTGCATGTTTCAAGTAGGTGATTTTCACATAACTGATGATAAAAAAGGCCAAAATGGCAAGTTTGATAATTTTTTTTTTTTTTTGGCTGTAAATGTAAGTATAAGACAACACTAGTGAGGCAGTTAGTGATTTAAGAAATTAACATCATGATTTTTAAAATAAAACAATAAAAAAAAAAAAAAAAAAAAAAAAAAAAAAAAAAAAAAAAAAAAAAAAAGTTGAATTGTTTTTTTTTCTTTTATTTTATTATTTTTTTTTTTTTGCTTGGCAGGCAATAAAACATAAGCAACCATATAATGAGGCAGTTACTGTTTTAATAAAATAAAATAAATAAAACAGGCAACATTTGCGAGTTTGATTGCTTTTTTTTCACCTGGCAGAAAATAAAACAGGCAAGTAAAAAAAAATTATGGCAAAAAAAAAAAACTGCATACAAAAATTGCATAGAAGACAATAAAAATAACAGTAATGTTGAAATAGTTACCGTTTTTGTCTAGCAGATGACAAAACATTTATTTATTTATTTACTATTTTGTTTGTCAGGTAAATGGCAAAATCTAACTAACACCAGTAATAATGAGGCAAGTAACTGATTTAAGCAATACAATATTTAGATTTACGCCTGGCAGAAGATAAAACAAGTTTAATTGCTTTTGAAAAGTAATTCCTTCAAATACTGATTTCTACATTATTTACTGTCACAAACCTGTATTACACACGTGTTGACGGATATAGATTCCCCTTAAAAAATAGCAGGGATAATTCATAATAATTTTCCTTTGCAGCTGATTAATTCTTGGCAAACATTTCAGAGCGAAGCAAGTTCCGGAGTCCTGCGTGTCACGAGCGCTCGACTCGCATTTTCATATTTCACGAGCGCAGGAAAGGCGCGCGACAGTTTTCCCCATTGTGATGGTGATTTCCCCTTTTCTCTTTAATCCCGACAAACCAGATTATGAATGCTGCGCTCCTCTCCGCTAGGAAAGGGGAATTTAAATACGATTCACCATGCAATTTCTCCCTCGTCTCCCTGAAGGAGCAGCAGGTTTTTTCACGAATTAATTAGCCGAATTTGTATGAAAATAGGTTTGGCGTGACATCTGGTCTGGTTGTAAGTGCTAAGTGCTAATGAGGCCTATTCAGAAGATTTGCATCTGTTGACTGCGTCTGGTTCCTGTGACCCAGTGTCCTCTCTCTAAGAGACATGAGATCTCCTGACAAGGACTTGAGTTGAGCTGAGGAGAATAAATCATTAAAATCATTAAGCAGAAGTATGCGGATATTTCACATAACAATCAGCAGACATCGAAATCAGATCATACTGAGCACTGAGTTGAAGCCTGACTGTTGATTAAACTTCCTGCTCTTAATCTTGAAGAAATAATTCAACGAAATGAACATTTTGTAATCATTTACACATCCTTGTGTCATTCCGTCTCGGTATTATTTTCTTTCTTCTCTGAAACACAAAATGAGATGTCAGCCTGAATGTCTGAACAGCTTTTTCTATATAAAGGGATGGTGATTTATACAGCTAAACTATATATATGTATATATATATATATATATATATATATGTGTGTGTGTGTGTGTGTGTGTGTGTGTGTGTGTGTGTGTGTGTGTGTGTGTGTGTGTGTGTGTGTGTGACATAACTATATATATATAATGTATTTTTTGTGATTTATCATTTATAAATTATAATATTATTACTCACCCTCCTTGTTTAGTTGACAGTTTATGGAAGCCATTGACTTCCATAGTGTGGAAAAAGTATTATGGAAGTCAATGGCTACCTTTTGGCTACCAGCAGTCTTCAAAACATCTTCTTTTGTGCCCAACAGGAACTCATACAGGTTTGGAATAATTTGAGGGTTAGTAAATCATGGCAGACTTTCATTTTTGGGTGAATTATCCCTTTTAATCGAAACACATGTACACAGTACACATAAATCAGTAGGTTAAATCTGGAATCTGTTGCATTGTACTGTTGTATTGCAGTAAAAAAGGGATGTTCATGACTGAGCAGTTGCTGTGAACCTCATGAAACCCCAGAGATGTGATGACGCCTCAAAGAACCTCAACCAACTCTTATTTCAGTGGATTAACCAGTTTAACACATCTGACTGCAGCTTAACCAGCTGAAAACACTGAGCTTATGACCTCACCCACGCACTTTCATTCAGGTGGTACGAGCACAGCTCTCACATCACTGTAAAGATCATTTACAGCGATTATCTAAAGTTCACCAATAAGTGGTGGATTTCTACAAAACATTAAGTTTTTGTAAACTGTGTTTGTTGAACAAAAGCTGAAGAATTGAGCAGAGAAACGGCAGCACATACCGAGACATAAATAGATGTGTGCATGTCCTTATTCAAGGTGAACGGCACAGAGTTGAATCTGTACAGTTAACTCAGCGTTTTCACCCACAGAATCATTTATCAAGGAGAAAAGATGCTCCGTATGTAAACGCTCGTCAGTATGACCCACGCACCAGTGCTCTGGGAGATTTACAGATCTGGATTAAGACGTTATTATTGTGTTCACGCATGCTGTTCGGATACAGTTGTTTGTGCAATGAAAATCTGACAACCAACAAGCTTCACTACTTCTTGCACACAAAAACACACAGCCCTTAGCTGGTAGCCCTGCTGAATTCGGTCTAGAAGCCTATCGACCACCGACAAGCATCCTGGCAAAAAACACACACACAAAAAGAAAAATTCAGATTTGCTGTTTTGAATAAGACAGGTAAACAACTACTACAATCACCCGGAAGAGCCTAGCAACACCCAAACCTTAGAGAAGACCCTAGCAACGCCCAAACCTTAGAGAAGACCCTAGCAACACCCAAACCTTAGAGAAGACCCTAGCAACGCCCAAACCTTAGAGAAGACCCTAGCAACGCCCTAACCTTAGAGAAGACCCTAGCAATGCCCTAACCTTGCAGAAGACCCTAGCAACACCCAAACCTTACAGAAGACCCTAGCAACGCCCACACCATACAGAAGACCCTAGCAACGCCCTAACCTTACAGAAGACCCTAGCAATGCCCAAACCTTAGAGAAGACCCTAGCAACGCCCAAACCATACAGATGACCCTAGCAACGCCCTTACCTTACAGAAGACCCTAGCAACGCCCAAACCTTACAGAAGACCCTAGCAACGCCCAAACCATACAGAAGACCCTAGCAACGCCCAAACCTTAGAGAAGACCCTAGCAACGCCCAAACCTTACAGAAGACCCTAGCAACGCCCTAACCTATCAGAAGACCCTAGCAACGCCCAAACCTTACAGAAGACCCTAGCAACGCCCAAACCATACAGAAGACCCTAGCAACGCCTAAACCTTACAGAAGACCCTAGCAACGCCCAAACCATACAGAAGACCCTATCAACGCCCTAACCTTACAGAAGACCCTAGCAACGTCCAAACCTTACAGAAGACCCTAGCAACGCCCTAACCTATCAGAAGACCCTAGCAACGCCCAAACCTTACAGAAGACCCTAGCAACGCCCAAACCATACAGAAGACCCTAGCAACGCCCAAACCTTACAGAAGACCCTAGCAACGCCCAAACCTTGCAGAAGACCCTAGCAACGCCCTAACCTTACAGAAGACCCTAGCAACGCCCTAACCTTAGAAAAGACCCTAGCAACGTCCAAACCTTACAGAAGACCCTAGCAATGCCCTAACCTTACAGAAGACCCTAGCAACGCCCTAACTTTGCAGAAGACCCTAGCAACGCCCTAACCTTACAGAAGACCCTAGCAACGCCCTAACCTTAGAGAAGACCCTAGCAACGCCCAAACCTTGCAGAAACCCTAGCAACGCCCTAACCTTGCAGAAGACCCTAGCAACGCCCTTACCTTAGAGAAGACCCTAGCAACGCCCAAACCTTTGCAGAAGACCCTAGCAACGCCCTAACCTTACAGAAGACCCTAGCAACGCCCTATCCTTAGAGAAGACCCTAGCAACGCCCTAACCTTAGAGAAGACCCTAGCAACGCCCAAACCTTGCAGAAGACCCTAGCAACGCCCTAAACTTACAGAAGACCCTAGCAACGCCCTAACCTTAGAGAAGACCCTAGCAACGCCCAAACCTTGCAGAAGACCCTAGCAACGCCCTAACCTTGCAGAAGACCCTAGCAACGCCCTAACCTTAGAGAAGACCCTAGCAACGCCCAAACCTTACAGAAGACCCTAGCAACGCCCTAACCTAACAGAAGACCTTAGCAACGCCCAAACCTTGCAGAAGACCCTAGCAATGCCCTAACCTTACAGAAGACCCTAGCAACGCCCTAACCTTACAGAAGACCCTAGCAACGCCCAAATCTTACAGAAGACCCTAGCAACGCCCAAACCTTACAGAAGACCCTAGCAACGCCCTAACCTTAGAGAAGACCCTAGCAACGCCCTAACCTTGCAGAAGACCCTAGCAACGCCCTAACCTTACAGATGACCCTAGCAACGCCCAAACCTTAGAGAAGACCCTAGCAACGCCCTAACCTTACAGAAGACCCTAGCAACGTCCAAATCTTACAGAAGACCCTAGCAACGCCCTAACCTTACAGAAGACCCTAGCAACGGCCAAACCTTACAGAAGACCCTAGCAACGGCCAAACCTTACAGAAGACCCTAGCAACGGCCAAACCTTACAGAAGACCCTAGTAATGCCCTAACACTCACCCAGAAAACACTAGCAGGCACTTAGCAACATGTTTCTAGGTTTCTTTTATCTAACTCTCTTGTAGGGATGTTGATCTCTCTCTCTCTCTTCACTACAATAGAACTGATTTACACTCTCCCAGCTGCTGAGATCATGAACGCTTTGAGCTGTAATCCACGTGAAACACACACACACACACACACACACACACACACACACACACACATGCACAGTGTGAGGCGCCCTGTGTCAGATAATAAACCCGTGCCCTGCGGCCTTACTGAATTCAGCCTCATCTCTCCGTCTCTCTCACAATAGCTGGATATATCTCTATATCTGTGTGTAAGAGACACCATAACCATAATCATGGAAAAATATTGCATACAGATCGACTTATAAAAGCTCAAAATGATCAGCTGAAATGCATACACACCGAGACATTGATCTTAGTTTCCTCAAGATATGACGTGTAGTCTTGTCTTTTTTTTTTTTTTTTACTAACCCTCACATTGTTCCAAACCCCATACACTGTAAACTATTTGGATAAAGTAAAGAATGTTCAATCAGTCAATAATCATCCAAAAACTCATTTGGCGGTTGTGCAGTGTTACTTTAGTGTCATTGAAATAAAATTAAAGGAATAGTTCACCCCAAAATGAAAATTAGCTGAAAATGTATTGACCTTCAGGTCATGCAAGATGGAGGTGAGTTTGTTTCTTCATTGGAACAGGTTTGGAGGAATTTACTATTACATCACTTGTTCACCAATGGATCCTCTGCAGTGAATGGGTGCCGTCAGAATGAGAGTCAAAACAGCTGATTAAAATGTCAAAATAATCCACAATAATGCACAGATCAAGTGCAGTCTGCAGGCCAAAACAGCCCTAAACAAGTGTGTGTGGATTTTGATGTGAGAGGAAAATGGGACTTTTTCACTGGAGGAAACGTTATAATGGATTATGAGTTTATTGATTGTTTAACCTTATTGTTGGATTTGCTTCTTACAAACATGCAGCTTTTGGCTTCTCAAGATGTTAACTGATGGACTGGAGTGGTCCGGATTACATGTGAATTACTTTAATGTTTTTATCAGATGTTTGAACTATCATTCTGACGGCACCCATTCACTGAAGAGCATCAATTTGAGTTATATTAGTACCGGTATTATTATATTACCCCTGCCTTTTTGACATCACGTTTTTTTAGAATAACATGTACTAATGAATTGTTCAAAAATAGATCACTGTGCATTCAGAAAGGAAACAGATTCATATTTTTTGTTGCTAAATGATGGCCATGACTGCTTTAGACTGTGTTTTCCAGCAGGTGTGTGTTCTGCCAGCTTCTATTCCACTGCTTGTTGTTGTAGTACGGTGAGTCGAGCTGCATGTTTATCTTCCCTCGAGGACCCTCGCTGTTCTCAGTCTGTGGCCTAGATACAGATGGGCAGTGTGGGTTCTTACTCCACCGCCTCGGTCCTCACACTCGCTCTCCGCTGGTTTAAGTCGTTAGCACGTTATTCACCCTCCACCTGACAGCAGCAACAGAGTCTGTCTGCTCACAGTCACACGCCGCTGTTCACAGCCAGTGGCCTCCACAGGTCGCCTCCATTCACGCCACATGTGTTAAAAGCAACAGGGCTGCATGTTCGCACGTTCCCCTGCTGACTGACAAACGAGGAAGAGAGAGAAGACAGCGATCGAAGGACCACGTGTGAGGAGAAGAAACAAGGGAATGGAGGAGGGGAAACAGAGGGACAGAAAACAAACAGAGCTACAGGACTCTGGTGATAAATAAAAAAAAATCCTTAGTAATTTTTTTTTTTTTCATTTAAGTTAGTTATTTTATCAGAAAATCTAATGAGTGAAAAAATGCATGTAATAATGTGAAATATTTTCTATGTGAATATATTTTAAACTGTGATTTATTTCTGTGATGCACATTACTCCAGTCTTCAGTGTCACATGATCTTCAGAAATCATGAAAATATGCTGATTTGCTGCTCAATAAACATTTCTGATTATTATCAATGTTGAAAACAGTTCATATTTTTTTGTGTAAAACTTTTTTTTTCAGGATTTTTTGATGAATAGATGCTCCACAGCAAAGTGAAGTATATAACAGAAGGCAAGAGCAGCATTCGGCCGGCATCTGTCCCCGGCTGTTTCATAGTCCCAGTCCATCTCTGGAAAGAATAAAGAGAAAGAAAATGAAAAATGAAACCAGGAGAACAGAGCTCAGTGTGCACCCACACACAGCTGGATAAACAGATCAACAAAACGCTGATGCAACACGTTCTGACTCTTACCACACGGCCCTTCTCTTCTGGTTATTAAGGTCATGCTTGATTTTTATAATTGTTTTTTTGGTCACCGGAGGAGTGAAAGCTCAAGTTTCAGGCACAAAACTAATTAGCCATGGCCTCTAACGAGCGGCGTGGCGGTACGAGTGGGAGAGCGCCATCACACCACTGGATTAGATGCAGGGCAGCAGCTGATTGGTCCTTCAGGTTTAACATGCATGCTTCGGTTCCTGGCGATGGGGGAGTATCCAGATGGATCCAGGTGTTGGAAGCTTTCGCAGGCGGTCCATCGGGATTGGACGACCTGGGGTCACATGACCTCCAGTCTGAACAACTTGTGTTTGTGTTAAAAATGTGCTGTAACAGGCATCAGAGGGCTTAGTCATGCTGCGCTGCTTCTGACGTGGCTCTTACTTTATCCCTGATGCACGGCATGCATACAAACACACACACACTCACACACACACTCACAGGCTGCCAGACGCTCCATCTGAACCTTCACTCGCTTCTGCAGTGAGAACAGATCCACACTGATGTACTACGTTTACACTGCGAGGCCTGATGAATAAGTGGGATATGTTGACATCTGTGTAGATTTAATAGAGACACGACCGACTGTATTTACTCCACCGAGACACATTAAGTTATCATTTGTTAGCTTTTCAAGTACTAGTCTGCAAAGATGTTTTAAAATGGATGAACTGTTGTACACATATAAAGATATAAAGACTTTGGAAATATTCACATATGCATATATATATATATATATATAAATGGGAAAGAGCAATGCACAAATAAAATCAGGACTAATTTTAATTAAAAAAACAATATTTAATTAAGTTTTAATTAATAATTTAAGTATTTATTTCAGCAAGTCATTTATTTATTTTCCTATTACTACATTTATTTACTTTTTTTTTTTTTTGCAGGTTTGGTCCTCCATATCTTAGTAAAAACAAATGTATTTATTTTAATTATTTTAATTAATTCGCATATATGATATTAATAAGTAAATGTAAACAAATAAATAATATCATTAGATATACAGTTTATTATGAATTGTATTTTAAATATAAAATATTGATAATAATAAATGGAGCCTTATGCTTACAGTGACACTCATCATGAACAATTCATTTCTACAAACAAAATGTTCATGTAATGTAATATCCTGCTTCGCCTTTGAAACTATTTTATTTTTCAGCTGACATCACAAATCCATCTGTTCAACCTCTCACCATCAGTTTTTACAATCCATTTGATTCCTGATGCATTGAGTCAAGTCTACTCTACATATTTCACACGCCACGTTACAGAAGTAAAACAAGTGTTAGCTGTGCTAACCCTTTAATTAGGCCAATCTAAAACGAGCAGGAACTAAACGAGAAGGGAATATTATTAATAAAGATGAGTGACCCCTACATAACCAGAGCCGTCTAATGCTCGAGGCCGACTGTATCAATATGCAGAATCCATAAGCCAAACAAGTCAAAACAGGAAGAGATTAATGCAGTGCAATGCCACAATCCATCATGCGAAAGGCCACATCTGTGTCCGTGTTTGAAAACTCGATCTGGCTGCTTCGTCCTGCCCTTTAAAACTGATAACTGTGTTCTCCGCGAGCTGTTTGCACGCACCCTTGGTTTGATATGCATCAAAGCCAATTACATGCATAGGTGACTCCTATTAGCGAGAGTAGATCAATGTCACTAAGAGGGATTCGATAATTAAATCAATTTAACAATCAACTCACTAAATGAATGCGGGTGACGGTGAAATTAATCTGGCACGATCAGGCAACTGTTGATGTCCTTTCTGTGCGGCGAGGATATTCCAGAGGAATGATCACGGCTTGGCCGGAGTCCAGCTCTAGAGGCGAATCCGAGGTTAAGAGCTTTTGGATGGGTTTGAGGAGTCATGAATTATGCTCCTCTTCAGCAGCGCTGCAGTTAAACGTCTTCTTCTTCTTTTTATTTTAGCTTGGTCTTGGGGAAAGGAATAGTTTACACAAAAATTTAACTTGAGGCCATCCAAGATGTAGTGGAGTTTGTTTCTTCATAAGATTTGTAGAAATATAGCATTCAATCACTTGTTCACCAATGGATGCTCTGCAGTGAATGGGTGCCGTCAGAATGAGAGTCCAAACAGCTGATAAAAACATCACAAGTAATCCACACCACTCCAGTATATTTATTAATGTCTTTTGTGTGACGTGATAATGCTGTGTGTTGTAAGAAACAAATCCAGTGATCAACTGCGACAAAGATGGGGAAAAAATATGTGCATTTTACACTTTTAAGAGGGTCATTTAGAATTAAAGAATTGCCTCTTTTCAGGTCATGACTTCAATTCGATTCTTGATGGCACACAACTATGGCTTTTAGATGCTTCCAACAAAACTGAGCACTGGCAAAACATCTACTATAAATATAACTGAACAGCTGCATTTTCTGTGCTGCTTGCAAAAATGTTTAGTCAGAATATGACATAATGAATGATCATCGATGGAGAAATGCAAGACAGCAACCAAACATTTCACTGTTATAAACCCAATTGTAAAAGCAATTAATAGGCCAAATGGGAACATACCAAACTAACCTTTATGAAATTTAACCATGGTTTTACTACAAATTCAACCAAAGACTATGGTTACAATAGTTAAACCCATAACCACAAATTAATCATGTTTTTTGACCACTAACCATAATTTAACCATTGTATTTGTAGTAAAACATGGTTACTACACTTTTGCTACAATAAAACCATGGTTCAATTCATAAGGGGTGATTTAACAAAAAACTAAAATATGTCAGAAAGTGAATGTTTTTGGCTTGTTTTCCACCCCAACATAGTAAATAAATTCCTTTATCTGTTAAATTTCTTCACCAGTATGGCTGTTCAGTTTCACTGAGGGCATGTAAACACTCAGAAACGCAGGGGGAAAAGGAGTCCAAGTACAAGTGAAAAATCTTTAGCTATACTTCAGCCCGAGGCAGATTCAGATCGAGAGGTTTATCCGCATGAGCACATGCACGCGAGATATAATGCTGAGCCAGAGTTTACAGAAGCAGGTGCTCCAGACCGTTTCAGGGCCGTGGCCCGTGAGACTAATCTGAAAGATTTAGTGTCATTCTGCACCAAAATATCCCATCTGACAGGCCTTCTGAAGAGCGTCCATAAATAAAGATGGCTGACTATTGACCAACACAGAGCTTCAAAGCCAGGCGTCCTCCAGAGGAACGCAGACAAACTGAGATATCGATGCCGATTCTTTAAACTTTCATCATTTTGTTTCGTCTTGGCTGCCAGTTCAGAGGGAAGCCCTGGTTTTGTGTCAATAACTTCATTTTATGCTTGTTTGTGTGAAATATTCAGCAGCTGCGTCTCCAAACACAACCCGTTCACTGTTCCTGTAAATCTTTTGTTTGGGGCCTCATCGCATCTCATCAGGGGATGTTTTCAGAGTCATCTGTAACGCTGTTGCTTTCGCAGTCACAATTTCAAATGATGAAGCTTCATTTGCGCCGAAAATGCTGAATTGTGGACATTTTACACGTTCCCAGGTTTCTCAGCAGCGGAAGTCGTCATAGTTGGGTTAACTTGAAGAGCAGTAAATGGGAGAGCAGTACCACAAATATATTTTTTGCATTCCCATTTGCTCTAATAGCAGAAGAAAAACCCAGTGATAGTGTTTTCATGACTTCATGACATCACTTTTTTTTTTTTTTTTTTTTTAATTTGATGCAAAGATGATATAATACAAAGTTTAGTTTTATAAAAAATCTAAATACAAAAAGCTTTCGAGGATTTACGTTACTACTGCTGACCGTCTGGTGAAAAGGGTATTTTAAGTGGGGGTTAAAAAATATATAAATAAATTAAAAAAATGAGTGTAAGCGTGTCCACACGAGCTCAAACAGTGCCCGACATAATCTCATCTAAACGTGCTCGCTCTCGCTTTCCGCTCGAGCCAGTTAGAGCAGATAAAAATATTAAAGCAATCTGCCTTCAAATGAGATTAAAATATTCACCCCGGGTTCAATCTCATATGCGGCTCTTGACAGAAAGACATGTTGAGCTGTCTGTGAATATGGGCTTTCATTTAAAGTCGGTGAGAGTTAGTGGAAAGCTGGAACGAGCGACGCAAACATCGGACGTCAGACCATTGCTCTTCGTTCAAATCCACGAGCTGATGGATGACGGGATCACCGCGGCGCTGCGACGTAACGACGCTGTTCCTCCGAGATCATCGATCTGCGGCTGACGTTTAGTTACTGCACTCTCATAGCCGTTAGTACCTCATATTTTGTTCACACGGTAAATGAAAGACAGAAATGACACTGAATCGGGGTTGGAGAGGAGGGGTTGTTTACTGCAAACTCACCCTCATGTCTTCCAAACCCATTAGACCTCCATTCATCTTCAGAACACAAATTAAAGGGCCATCGGATGCAAAATTCACTTACATGTTGTTTGAACATAAATGTGTGTTGGCAGTGTGTGTACATAATCCCAATAAATCCGAACCCCTTTCTCATATCATCAAGCCATTCTCAGATTCTTGTCAGAGTGACGTAGTTCTGCACAAGCCCCTCCCACAATTGTTGATTGACAGTGGTGTTTAATCACAGCTCTGCTCTGAGTGAGCTGTCATCAGTTCACCACTGTTTCACAGCCGGAGCAGATAAGAATGATTCCTAAGCGACTGAAGTGTTTTATTGTTGGATATAATATTGAACATAGATACCTAAATGTGTTTATGTTGGCCCAAATCAGAATTTTTCAGGTTTTTCTATGAATCTTTGCAAATCACCTTTCCTAATAATGTGCAAGTTAGCAAGTTCCACCTCAGAATATGGCTAAAGTAAACAGTACTGCTCTTCACCCCACAGAAGAGAGGGGCGGGGTCAGAAAGCTCTCCGATTTCATTAAAAATACCTTAAAGGGGTCATTGGATGCCCATTTTCCACACATTGATATGATTCTTTAGGGTCTTAATAAAAAGTCTATATCATAATTTGGTAAACATTTCTCAGTGGTCATGTAAAAAAACTATCTTAAACAGCTCTGTTCATAACGAGCTGTTTTGTTGCATGTTCCTTTAAATGAAAATGAGCTCTGCTGACCCCGCCCCTCTCTTCTGTGGGGTGATGAGCAGTACTGTTTACTTTAGCCATATTTAGCCATAGATAGCAATAACTGAAATTTTCCCAGGTCTAGAAACGAATCAAGGGCAACACTTCATTTCGACAACTTCAATTTTGTGAAGCCACAATAACACTTTTTGTGAGCAAAGAAAACTAAAATAAAAATGTATTTAACAATTCTTTTCCCCAATTACCACGACGCATGCGCACGCTTTCTCCTGAACATAATCAGCATTGTGAAAATTTACATTCATAAAAAAAAAAAGTGCACATGCATCATTGTGCTCTCCAAAATGGTGGAAGATGGTAACTCAGGGAGAAGAATTGTTGAATAAAGTGATTTTTTTTTTTCTTTTTTCTTTTTTTCTCAGCAAACCACTCTAGGCTGGTTTTAATTCATCAAAACATCTCATGAGGGCATATTTCATACAGTCTGATTTATGGTGCATTGGAAATTGGAAAGCACTTTCTCGATTTGGCAAACTGCAATTTTATTTTCTGGCTTCTGCTCACCAGATTGAGTTAAAAATATACTGGTTTATACACGTTTAAGGAAACTAGTTTTCCTAAATTTTCCAGATTAAAATCTATGAAAGATATTCAAAACATATATATATATATATATATATATATATATATATATATATATATATATATATATATATATATATATATATATATATATATATATATATATATATAGCATTTGATATCACAATATACACAATATAACAGTACAATTTTATTATGTTCTTTATTTTAAATTAATTATTTAATGTAAATTATTGAATAGACTGGCATTATACATTTATTTATCAGTAAATAATATAGTTATAATAAATATAAAGAAATCAGAAAAAATAAATATGAAATTTTACACACTTTTAATTAATTAATAATGTTTAATAATAATATATAACAAATAAATATAAATTAAAACAATAAATAAATACTACATTTATTTCATACCAGTGATTTAATAATAGACCAATAAATGTTTTTATTAATAAATAATTAATACATAGGTAATCAGAAATAAATAAAAATATGATAATAAATAATGCACTTATTTAATGCCAGTGATATAATAATAGAAATAAATGTATTTACAAATAAATAATACAGAAATAAATAATCATAGATACATAAATGGTACAAAAGCTGTCTCTGGGGCAGTAACTTTTGGAAAGGTATAAATATGTACTATTAAGTATCTTAGTACCTAAGTGTACATATTGGTGCCTTTATAGTATATACCTTTCAGATGATCTTTAAGGTAGTTACATGCACTATTTAGGGGTAAATAAGGTACTAATTTAGAAAAATCCCTTAAATAATTAATTAAAACTAAATGAAATGTGGCGGGTCACTTTACATGTCTCTTCCTGTCTACTTGGGCAACTTTGTTTGGAAATAAACTGTAAAGATAACCAGACTTTTAAGCTATAATTTAAAGATCTGGCTAGTCTTGACCCGTGTTTACAGCTTTCCTGTCATGTAAGCAGTGTGCTTATCGCACCGCAGGGGCTCAGTCACTAAAAACAGGATCTTTAGTCCTCCCTGACCCCCACAGAGCCTTTGATTCAGTCATCGAGCCTCAAGATGTCCAACACCTCCAGCGTCCTGTCGTCTTGCACATCAATCCTCGACGCAGCGTCTGCCTCCTCGGTGAGTTTAGCTATTTCTGCAGCTTAATTATGATTGGGCTGCGCTGCATGTCAACACTGAGCCGGGTTTGAAGTGCAGTAATGAGTCGAATCAGGCCTTTTTTCCATCAGAGGTGCTCTTTGAATGTCTCTGTGTTCAATCAGCGGCAGACATCAACACGGAGGATGTTTCATCTATTTTTATTTTGTGTTCTCCTCGTCGGAGAGGATCTTTGGCCTTCTGTCTCCGCTTCCGCAGGTTTAATAACAAACAGGACGTCAGTTGAAAGGCATTTTAATGTGACAGTGTTTTTAGTGTGTCCAAATCTTACTCGCTGCGACGGTTAAACATTTCTTTATGTCAACTCGATTTAGAGATCGTCTGCTCAATTGTCTGTTGTTTGTCTTTAAAGGAATCCTGCAGGGCTTCTTGTAAAGGTAACGCTCACATTTCTTTTTATGATCTTTAAAGTCTCTTCTGCTCACCAATGCTGCATTTATTTGGTCAAAAAAAAAAAAAACGGTAATATTGTGAATTTTTTTTTAGGATTCTTTGATAAATAAAAAACAACATCTATTCAAAATAGAAATATCTTCTAACAATATATTAAACTTTTTTATAAATTTAACATCCTTGCTGAAAAAAAGTGTTAAATTGTTTCAAAAAAGGAAGACAAAATACGGTAATGAAAAAACAGTAGATTATATTGTCACAAAAGACTTCTATTTTAAATAAATGCAGTTCTTTTTAACTTGTTATTTATTTGAATTGATGCAGTTAACTAAAACTGAAGTAAACCAATGACAGACACAACAAAATGACTAAAAAATAAACTAAAATTAAATTGAAAAAATATTAAACTATTATTTTTAAATATATTAGTATCTCAATGATATAAAATAACAGATTTCAACTAGATTTCACTTGTGGAATTGCTCTGAAATAAATGTTCTGAGCATCACAAACCACTAATTATGTAAGTTAAAACTGGTAATACTGTACAAATAAGATTACATTTTTTTACATTATCTAATGCATCATAATTTGCAAGCTATCATGAACTAACAATGAACAATTAAGATTATATACAATAAATATATATATATATATAGAGAGAGAGAGAGAGAGAGAGAGAGATTATATGTGAAAATGAACCTCAAGTGCCATGACATTACTCTGTTATTTAAGCTGCTTTTACATTAGAGTGCTCTTGTTCATTGCTGCAAGTCTGATGTGAACTGGACCGACAGAGAAGCTGCTGGTGGTCAGTACCTGTGTTTTCTTGCAGTAGATTTATGACAGTGAACGAGCTCTTGTTCATTAGCAGAGGAAACTCTCTGGCTTCCATTGATTTCCACTTCCTCTCTTCTCTTTCTTGTCGTTCTTCTTAGCAGGGGATTACAGCACTCGTTCACAGAGCTTTCAGTCCAGTTCTGCTTCATAATCATTTTCTCATGTTAGACTCACACTGCATCTGAAATCAGAAGAAGCTGCGTGACTCTCCTCTCAGCTCTGAAGGAAACCGCTTCCAACTAATTCAGAACGAGAGAAACAATTCATATATTTAATAAAAACATATCTATGAAAAAGGCATTCCACATTTTTCAGTTGCCAATAAAAAATAAACAAATAACTAAAATATTTATAAATAAATATATAATATAGAGATGCAAAAGACACATCCTTTAGATTTATAGATTTTTAGACAATAGAACATTTAGATTCGATTTTTCAAATAATTACTTTATCAAAACAATAATATTTACCTCCTTTTTATTCTCTTTCTTCCACCAGTTGTGAACTGTATCCAAAATAGATTATGAAATAAACAGTCAAGTTTTATGCATGCATAAAGAAAAAGGGATATGTGGTTGTATACGCACTACATGCTTAAAAAAGAAAAAAAGAGATACATAATAAATATAAAATGTCTGAAAATATACAGTATTTTATCAAGTATGAAATCAAAACATGCAATAAAAAAGGTTATCTTTCAGTCTCCAAAAAGATAACTTGCAAAATAATTAAATAAACTCATTAACTGATTTTATATATATATAAATATATATATATATATATAAAAATACTGAATTTACATACTCTGAATGCTTTGAAACATATATAAACAACAAATTATACAGGTGAAGATTTCAGTCAAAACACCATTTAAGCTATTTTTATTCACCTCATTCAGACACTTCTTATTCCACCAATTGTGAGCTGTATGCACAGGATTGTGGGATATCACCAGCAGTGAAGGTCATCTAAAACAGAGCAGATGAAGACATCTCAATACAGGACAGACTCTCTATGCTGCTTGAGAAGGTGTTTTCAGTTTTAGACACTCTCTTTGGCGAGCACTATTGAGTACTTGCTGTCGACTAGTTTTGACCTTTGACCTTTAGAAATGCAGTGTTTCATGCCCTTTGGTCAGGGCGCACAAGTGTGTGTGTTTGTCTATAGGTGCATTTCGATTAGTCCTTTCACTGAGCGCGGCTGTAATTTCCTCAGATGTAGCCTGCTGACGTATGCAGAAGAATTCAGGCTTAAACCCCAGAGGGCCACGGTGACCCACACACCTTTAACACATGCTGCGCAAGCACAAACAAACAACATTCACACACGCATGAAACAAACAACACAGAGGAATGGAAAAACACTAACGAGATCTCAGATATGAACTCAAACTTTTCTCAAATGATCTGAGCTGCTATCAGCAACTATCGACTCATTTACATCAAGATATTTTAAGAAAAAATGTGCCTTTCTATTAAGTCTCCTGAGCTCTATGGAGCCACTTACAAATACAACTGTTTGTCATAGTAAGCTCAGATTCATAAAATTATATCAGTGTTATTTCACTATCATTGATATATGGATTTTATTCATATT
Organism: Carassius gibelio; assembly: GCF_023724105.1. Classification (NCBI taxonomy): domain Eukaryota; kingdom Metazoa; phylum Chordata; class Actinopteri; order Cypriniformes; family Cyprinidae; genus Carassius; species Carassius gibelio. Next base: position 33,924,732 of record NC_068414.1, read on the forward strand.
TAGAATTAGTTGCTTTATATTTTCTGTTTTCTTTGTCATTTTTACTTGCTTACACTTATTTTATTTCAAGAAATAAAAAATATAGTTTTAGTTTTCTATAACAACCCTAAATAAGACATACTATAATATAAGCTTTGATTTTAATAATATATTAATAAATGTTGAAATTAACATGAACTGAGATCAACAAATGCTTTAGAAGTGTTATTCATTGTTAGTTCATGTAAACTTATTCAGTTAACAAAGGGAGACGTATTGTAAAGTCTTACCATTTGTTCCAATTTGTTTCCATTTTAATTCAGCTATATATTAATTAGCCCAAACATGTTTAATAGTTTAAGTTAATGATACCAACACTGTAACCCCGTTCATCATTATAACAGATCTATCAGCATATACTGCGTTGTAAATTATGAGTGTTTCTAATGTGTTTTGACAGCCCAGAGACCGAATAAATCCACACTCAGACATTTCCTACCCAGAATGCCTGACTCTCATCTGATCTATCAGAGAGTTTAATCATATCAGCTCTGACTGGATGGGCCGCATGACATTTGGATATTTGAGGAGAGCCATTTTATCATTCCCAGGATCGAGAAAACGGGAAACATGCGAGGGCAAATGTTAAAGCACATAAAAGACACACAGCCTGGTGTTTTGCCGCTGTTTCTGAAAGCTTGAGAGGAATTAAAAAGCAAACGCTCATGGTTAAAATTATTATGTGTGTGTGTGTGTGTGTGTGTGTGTGTGTGTGTGTGTGTGTGTGTGTGTGTGTGTGTAAGCTGTTTATTCATTTTAATGTCTGAGCTAGGGGTGGCACAGTTCAACTTTTTCACAGTTCGGTTTGTTTCACGATTTAGATTGACGTTTTTCGGTACAGTTGTATGTGCTATGGTTATGGAAAAACTTTACTTTCAAAATATATACATATATATATATATATATATATATATATATATATATATATATATATTATCATATTATTAAGAATATTCTACAAGCAACAGCACAAATAAATACAACAGAGTAAAGATAAACTGACTTTCAGGGTTTTTTTAGGTAGGTCTTGCATTAGATTTTAAGTACAGAATTTAAATAAAGTAATCAAATTTAAAACAGTATTGCATTTTGGACTATAAATTATATGCAAAATTTCTCAGTTCACATTACTTTAATCTCTGATCTCTGTGTGCAATTGTTTTGTTTGCATGCATGACATTACAGCAGCACATTAAACTTTAATTGTAATTAAACTGACTGGAACTACCTGTGTATCAAAGTATTTTAATGTACACCTTTTAGCAGATCAGAATCAGATATTCAGACAAACCATTGTATAAATAGATTATTACAGTGACCGTTCAACAAACCAAGCAACTAATGGTTGTGTTAAGGAAAAAAAGAACATACTTTTTGTGTTTGTGTCAATTTGCTGAAGTAAACTGTTCAGAACTTGAAGAGCAGTCTCTAGATTAAGAAGAAGGTCCTTCCCAAACCGCATCTTCACTTCATGCAGCAGCTACCAAAAAAAGAAATAAAGAAAATTGAAAGAAAAATTAATTAAAACAATTTTGATTGTTTTTATTCATACAAAAAAAAATTGGAAATGCAGTGGAAATACTAAACTCAAAGGAAACAACACTAAAAACAAATACTCACAAGTTGTGGAACCAGAAGAAATGGGAACATGTCCATGACCTCTCATGTTGATTTTGTCATTAAATCAACTCTTTTAAAAAGTGCGCATCTCATTAGATTTTTGATATGTTGGTGTAGTCAGGTTGTCTTTTACGTAGTTCAGCATTTATCACAGTAATGTGCTCCTGAAAACTTAATTGATCTTCTCCAATATTTTCCAGGTTTAATATAATCTGAAAAATGTAGTAAATAACAAAATTCCTATTGTATATCTACAATCTCCTAGCATTACTGGTCAATAAGCAATTTTAAGACATTTTAGTGAAGAAGGATAAAACAGACAAACCTCCTGGGACTGGGTGGAAGCCGGATTATCAGTACACAGGAGTACTGGAAAGTTTGCAGTCTTGCATCTTTTGTTTGCTGAAATGAGCAAAAGCAGTTCATGTAAGTAAAAATATTTAGAAGTGACATGTAACAAATAACTGAAAATCAATTATCAGTAGAATTAAAGCATTCATTCAATAATAAAAAAAAAATATTTTGCCATATGTCTCATACTGCAGATTGTATGGCTGTTCTATTCTGTTCTGTAGGGCTGTTCTTCATTACCATTTGATTGTGTGGTCAAAAACTAGCTTAGAGCACTATCTGGAGTTAAAAACTAGTGGGATCGCGAATCATTTGAGTCAATTTGGGGATCGCAACTCATTTGAATCAGTTAGGGAAATTGGAGCGGGATCGCGATTCATTTGAGTCAGTTCGCGAGTTCGTAGCGGGTTCGTGAATCATTTGAGTCAGTTCGGTAGTTCGTAGCGGGATCGCGAATCATTTGAGTCAGTTTGGGGATTATTTTCAAATCATTTGAATCAGTTCGGGAGTTCATAGCGGGTTCGCGAATCATTTGAATCAGTTTGGAGATCGCAAATCATTTAAATCAGTTCGGTAGTTCATAGCGTGGTCGCGAATCATTTGAGTCAGTTTGGGAGTTCGGAGCGGGATCACGAATCATTTGAGTCAGATCGGGAGTTCAAAGCGGGTTCGCGAATGATTTGAGTCAGTTTGGGGATCACAAATCATTTAAATCAGTTCGGTAGTTCGTAGCGTGGTCGCGAATCATTTGAATCAGTTTGGGGATGGCGTATCATTTGAATCAGTTCAGGAGTTCGAAGCGGGATCGCGAATAATTTGAGTCAGTTCGGGAGTTCGTAGCGGTTTCGCGAATCAGTGACAATGACTGCTCATATTCCAGCATAACTCGTTCACATTGATCAAGAGTGAATGGTTTGTTTTTATTTTCTCTTCATTGCTGTTGTAATGTCTGGGAATCCAGAATGCGCATCCAGCAATTTGCTGCGTCTGTGGCCAGGGCTTTTCTCCTTTTTATTCGTTCTGTTTCCGCTCCTTTGCATTTACAGCTTAATTTTTTTGCCCGTATTCCTAAAATAAGCCTGCCTCTGGATATAGTCAATTAGGCAGTGATTCGCTGATGTTTGGTCATGTGGTAGTGTCATTTTCACTCCGCGATCGCCTGATTCGTAGATTCATAAAACCATAAATTAATTTGCAGTTGCATAACAGCCTATTGCACATCAGCCTGATCAACTGCACAGTGGCAGGTCAGAATGACCATCAGGCCACCGGGAAATGTCCCGGTGCTCCCGATGGCCAGTCCGCCCCTGTATCTGTGCACGCGCGCTTTCAGCACCCAGATGATGACAGAATAAATGACTGCTCATATTCCAGCATAATCACGTTGATCAAGAGTGAATGGTTTGTCCAGTTTTTTTTTTCTCTCCTCATCGCTATTGTTGTAATGTCTGGGAATCCAGAATGCGCATCCATCAACATAAACATATATTAACTGCTATTTATAGCAAACCATATTACAGATGCTTTGGATTTAAGTTGAACAGCGGTCCCAGCGCATGCCGAACCATGTGTGGTGAACCGAACAGTACGGGTTTTTTGTTGTTGTTGTGATTTATACCAAGGAGGCAGGTGGAAGTTGTATATATAATGTACATATTATATTACAACTATTATATTTGTGTAGATACAGCTTATAAACACATGGACAATCTTTAGTAATCTCATATTAAATAAATACATTAAAATTTATTTAATAAAACTATTATACATATTGTAGTGCTGTCAAACAACTAATTGTGATTAATCCCATCCAAAATAAGTTTTTGTTTACGTAGTATGTACATGTGTGCTGTTTATTTATCATGCATGTATAAATTCACAAACATTTAATATGTATATACGTTTATATATTCATATTATTATATTTTATATTATATACAAATATATTTCATATATAAACATGAAAATGTTCTTAAATAGGTACATGCATGTGTGTGTATTTATATATACATAATATATATACACAGTACACACTCATATATTATGTAAACAAAAACTTTTATTTTGGATGCGATTAATCGTGATTAATCGTTTGACAGCACTGCAATATTATTATTTATACTAAAGAGGCAAGGACAGGAAATGGTTTAATAAATTACATTATATATATATATTTTTTATTTGTTAATTTATACATAAATATTTACTCTCTCTCTCTCTCTAATATATATATATTAGTGCTGTCAAATGATTCATCACGATATAAAAGTTTTTGTTTACATAATATATGTGTGTGTACTGTGTATATATATTATGTATATATAAATACACATGCATAGTCGCATATTTTTTTTAATATTCACCTGTATTTGTATGTATATATTTATCTTATTTGTATTATTTATAAAACAATTAATATATAAACATATATATAAATTTGTTATAAATATATACATGCATGTGTGTATTTATATATACATAAAAAACAGTACATATCTATCTATCTATCTATCTATATATATATATATATATATATATATATATATATATATATATATATATATATATATATATATATATATATATATATATATATATATATATATATATATATACATGCTTCTATTCAAAGTGATTTATCCTACTAAAGAAGCAATAACACAAGTAGTGCTTAAACTAAATAAAAAATAAATGAAATTAATCTTCACTCTTCTGAAAGCTTCAGCTGACTTAAAAGTGAACACTTGTATTTTTCTCTGAATAAGCAGACGGTTAAACGAGGAGCAGGGAAATAAACAAGGGATTCATTAAAAGGTTTCTGAAAGGACAGTGTGTGATGAATGTGGCACTTTCTGAGATCCGCAGTCTCTGTAATGATCCTCTGTGGTCTTCGCTCTGAACAACGCTCCTCATACACACCGATCCTGACCTCTCACACTCATACACATATCTGCCCACACCACCAGAGCTTCATAATGACACGCAATGGGAGCCATTCACACAGGATTATTTACATTATAGTTAATGAACAGAGATCGGCTCATAAATTAATGTACACGTTCAAGCAGGCTGAGAGGATAGAGTCAGCTCTGGATGGAAACGTGGGTAATGGGAAACAGCAGCAACAATTATAACAAACAAAAGTCTGACTGAAGAACATTAATATGAATTGAGGTCGTTTCCGATTGCAATAAGGTTAATAACAGTTACTGATAGAAAAAAAGGCTACAATATATATATATATATATATATATATATTTAAATACATAAATCAAGATCAAATATATAAAGAAATTGTGAAAAATACCAAGATTTAGACCAAGATTTTTTAAAATTATATGTAATGTTTATTATATATTAATATGAACACACATACATGAGAGTTTACACTTTCTGGGCCACAGTGACAACAGTGTGATATGATGCACTGCAACAATGTTAAAAAAGAGTTTATACATTTATGCAAATATGCAATGCTTAAAATCTATGCAATGCTGTGTTCACACTCGACAGGTTTAATGTAAATTCAGTTATCACTAACACCTGTAAAAACCAACCTGTGTGAGCTGAAACACACTTAAATGCTCCAAACGAGGACTGTATTTAGCTGCAGTGTGAATGCGGCTGACATGAATCAAAGCGCCGAGAGCATCTGGGTGGTTATTTCCTCAGAAAGCACTGTTCATTTCTCATCACACCGAGTCTAACGGCCCTCGAGCCAAACACACGGACAGAAACTAGTTCATTACTTCCACTTAAACCAGTTAGTGTCACATCAAAACCGTTGTGAATGTGTCTGAGGATTTACTGTTTTCAGGTTTGGTCTTCTGCTGTGAGATGAAGATGAGATCTGAATCAATCACACTTGTGAACTCACCATGGTGTGGCATTTCTATTTTGATCTTCTCGCTCTCTTTGCAACCATTAAGTTTGAGGGAACATCTGCCACTGCAATCCTGCAGGAAGAGGTTAAAGAGTTAGGAAACATGGCAGCTCAATAACTTAATTACTAATAACTCAATAACAGCTTCTTTCTTCATAAATCAGTGTGCAGGAGCTGAGATACTTTCGACAAGCACTATAGAATAACAATTATAAAATTAGACTATAACTATTAATCTCAGTTAACTTAATGTCTTAACTATGATAATTAATAATTTAATAAATGTATGTATAAAGATACATTTATTAATAATAATACATTTTTATTAATAGCAGCTTAATTTATTTAGAAGGGCAGTCTGAAATTATTGAAATGATGTAATTAAATTATCTTCCCAAGCTTTCCTGGCGCAGAAGCTTGTCCCTGTCCTTAAATCCTCCTCCGGTGATCCGCAGGTCACTGGGACAAGAGTGACAGAGAATCTGCTTCAGAAAGAAACGTCCAATCTGCAGGTTCAGCGTTGCGTATCTGAAATTCACTATAGAGGAGATTAGAGTCAGTGCTAATGAAACCACAAAATAGCAGTCTACATTCATTACATTCAGTGAGACACAGCAGATGAACAAACAGTGTCTGAGGAAGGAGTGAGACAGACGGACAGACAGACAGAGAGACAGAGAGACAGACAGAAGGACAGACAGATGGATAGACAGACAGACAGACAGACAGACAGACAGATGAATATACAGACAGAGAGACAGACAGACAGACAGAGAGACAGAAAGTCAGACAGACAGACAAAGAGACAGACATACGGACAGACAGACAGTCAGAGAGACATACAGACAAGACAGAGAGAAACAAACGGACAGACAGAAAGATGGATGGACAGACAGAAGGACAGACAGATGGATAGACCGAAAGACAGAGACAGACAGACAAAGAGACAGACATACGGACGGACAGACAGACAGACAGACAGAGAGACAGACAGATGAATAAATGAATGGACAGATAATGGACAGATACGGTCAGACAAACAGACGGATGGATGGATGGACAGATGGACAAACAAACAGATACTGTAGATAGATAGATAGTTTCTAAATGTAAAAAAAAATAAACATCAATAAATATTATTAACAACTATTGATATATTTATTAATGTATTTTATAATATTAATAATAAAAATGATAAATACAAATAATACTCAAAATATTTGTATTATTTAAATTATAAAATATTACACAAATAAATATATTTATTACTTTACTGTCAAAGTATATTATAATTATTATAATTATAAAAATGGTTTGTCCAGTAGCAGAAGCAGCTGTTATGACAGCATCACTGAACTCTCCGTAAGTCTGTGTCTGTCTCTCTGTTGGGCTGTGCTTCAGATGCTGGTCAGGCATCTCTCTCCAGCTGACACCGAGCGAGTATGACAGACTCCTGGCCACAACCGGGCCTCTGCTCAACCTCTGCTCTCCACACCAGATGGTTACACGTGTTCGCTTTAGCGTTTAGCCTTCGGTCCGCTTCCTTCCACCTACTTCTGCCCCCACCGCGGTTGGTCTGACTGGAACCGTGATACATTTTGCACCGAGAGCAGATCATCGTGGCGTAGCATAGCAGAGACGTTGAAGCGCTGGGAGAAATAATGATCAAAACTGATTATAAGTCTATTACGGCCACTCTGCAGGGCTGCAAGCCGAGCCGGGGAAGTGGAATCCCATTATCTAAGATGTCTGGATAATGGATTTTGCATGAGGGGCTTTTTCTGGCACGGGGTATTGAGTGTTAGGAATATTATCTTCATGAAGCCTGTAATGATACCTGTGGGCTGGGCAATATGGGAGGAAGAAACCCATCGCCGAGACGCCATCAACTTCTGCATCGCTCTGCATCTTGGCTTTCTGTCACTCTCTCTGGATTCTCGCTCTCCTCACCTGCTGTTATAAAAAGAGCGCTATTGTCAACATCACTTCGGTGTTTCTTAGCCAACAGTTTTAGTTCTTGCAAATGAACGTGATTGCAAATTACCAACAGAAACGGGTACAAAACAGGTGAGAGTGTGACAGAGATGTCAGAAATCTTAACTGTTTGATATCAAGCACGCAAGCTCCTAAAAGTTAGTTTCAAACTCATTTCAAAAAACACTTTATGTACAGTAGGAGAAACACAAAGAGTGCTAAGCTTCAGATGCAATTCATTTTTAAAGAAATAGTTCACCTAAAGATGACATTAGCTGAAAATGTATTCACCCTCAAGCCATCAAAGATGTAGCTGAGTTTGGAACAGATTTAAAGAAATGCAGCATTACATTACTCGCTCACCAATGGGTCCTCTGCAGTGAATGGGTGCCGTCAGAATGAGAGTTCAGACCGCTGATAAAAACATCACAATGATCCACACCACTTCAGTCCATCAGTTAACAGCTTGAGAAGACAAAAGCTGCGTGTTTGTAAGAAACAAATGCATCTTTAAGATGTTTTTAACTTTAAACTGTTGCTAGTCCTCTATCCATAATATTGCTTTCTCCAGTGAAAAATCATCTCATTTGAATCATGAGAGAAATATGCACAGATCAAGCACTGTTTACAAGCCAAAGCGGTACAAAAAATAAACAAATAATAATAATAATAATACAAATTAGTTAAAAAACATCTTTATGGTGGATTTGTTTCTTAGAAACACGCAGGTTTTCACTTCACAAGATATTAACTGATGGACTGGAGTGCTGTGGATTATTGTGATGTATTTATCAACTGTTTGGACTCTCATTCTCACGGCACCCATTCACTGCAGAGGATCCATTGGTGAGCAAGTCATGTAATGCTGCATTTCTCCCAAAAAATCGAAAGAAAACTGGTCTCTGTACAATTTATCTCACATCTCGTACAACACATTTAATTGGTGATCAGATGTTTAAATGCTATGGCCAGTTGTGTAAAGTCCACCAGTACCATCAGAGCATTTATCACCAGGTAAAGCCACTATAATCAAAAATGAAGGCATTAGACTGCAGTATAATCATGCTGTCGAGCTTTAATAACAGTCTTCAGACCGTGAGAGTGCCAGTGATGCTTTAAAATGCGTCTGTGAGAAGTGTTTGCAGCTCTTACATCTCCTTGTGTCACTCTTTTAGAGTAACTAACACAGCAAGTTGACTGCGTAAGTCATTACCTGCAGTCTTTGGTCTCTGGCCAATACATTAAATCTAAATTACCCGTCTGCAGACTGAAGGATTCCTGCGGCGAGCTGCCAGTAAACAAACAAAGAGACCTCGCTGTTTACATTCACACACTCGCCTAAAAACACAGTCTGGTCTGTAGTTCGGTCTAATTTCCCCGTTAAATTATCTTATAATCATATAAACTGGACAAAATTACTTTTGAAGCAGTTTATTGCAGGAGATATTATAACATTCAAAATTGAATTGAGAAAGAAGTTTTAATTTCAACTTCAGTTCATGAATTTTAATTGAGGTGGAAAACTCTAAGATTTAATATAAGGAAACACAATTAAGATTAATTTAAATTTAAAGGAATTAGATTATTTTTTTTTAGCTAGAAAAGCAAAAACTGTCCAATTTAAATGTTGGCTTTTGTTCTAAAGTTAGAAAACAGCTTAAAGTGCCTTAAAGTTGGTATTTTTTGTAAAAGTAGTTCATGTAAAAAAAGACAAATTTATTCCTGGTACTTTTAACTAATTGTGAATAAAAATGCATCCAATCAGTTTGTGTACTGTGTATATTTATTATGTATATAATAATAACACACACACACTATATATATATATATATATATATATATATATATATATATATATATACACACACACACACACACACACACATACACACACACACTTTTTTTTAAAGAAAAAAATACATTTGTATAATTATATATTTTTTTTTAATTTATACATGCATGTGTGAATTTATATATACATAATACATATACAGAGTACACACATATATTCTATGCAAACAGGATTTTTTATACATTTCTGTTGTTGGATACAATAAATTGCTCAGCATTTGACAGCCCTAAAAATAATTAAAAGTAAAACACCTGTTCAGTGATTTAAAAAAGCTGAAACTGTAAATAAAACAGATTATCGTAGCACATTTTACTAGAAAATACACTGAGTTTTTCTATATCAAAAAGTCACTCTTGCTTTTTCTTTGTAGCCTACTTGTTTGTGTACTTTAGTATATTTTAGTATATTATTTTTTGCAATGCAACGTAAAAAGGTTAACAAACAAACACTGAACACGGAGTTACTTCTGGTATGGGGATTACTCTGAATTTTCACCCAGAAATTTATAGTGAATTGCACAAATAATTACGAAGAATTACAAGTCTGCAGTCTGAAGGATTCCAACAACAAAGAGGCCTTTACTCTGTTCACACTCTCAGCTAAAAGCAGTTTGACCTGTAATTGACAAGCGCTTCAATCAGCGCAGTGCTGAACCTGAGGCTGCTCGTTCTGAAGCGTGCAGTCGTGTGTTCTTTGTTTTAATGTCTCGCTCAGTCACCGAGGCCACAGCGAGTCACAGACATTATCTTCCCGCCGAACACACAGTGCATGGTAAAGTGTGCTACACGCGTGCCGTTCCGTGTCACTGACTCTGTACAGAGGTTTATGGCTTGCACTCATACATAAATGCATGCTCTAAGAAATGGGACACGTTTAAAACATTTGCCTCTGGTCTGGCATGCCTTACAGGGGACCCCAACGCCCCGACGAGATACAAGCTGCGCGAGCATCATTGCTTTCATTACAGGCAGTTTGCATCATGCTCCGTGGCCACGTGGCGTCCCGTAATGCCCTGCGTTGGCGTCTCAATTCACTGAAATGAGTCTCACTACATTTCTAAGGTGTGCAACGCTGGCCGGGATGCGTGCACAAAGCGAGCGTGACATTCAAAACCAGTCTGTAGGGGTTTTATTGAAATCTAAGTGTCAGGTCCAGATCACTCACACTGATGTGACTCAGTTTAGAAAGTTTAGCTGAGGAAAAAAACTGAGTTTGAGACAATAAATCGTGTTGCACAACCTAGTGAGTGACTTAGACAGCATCACATTAAACAGACTACATTTTACATTTACTCTTATGCATTTGGCATATGTTCTTATCCAAAATGACTTAGCTACATTGCATTCAGGGATTACATTTGATTACTTCATCCATTCTGGAGGAATCGAGCCCATTAGGTTGGAGTTGCTTTATTGGTTATATGCTTTATTGCTTTTAAACAAATCTTATATCATGATTCAGACACAAGGCTTTTCCAACATTAAGCCAAATTCTAACGCAACATCCAGGGAATCGTTTGCATTAAGACAATCGCAGAATGCATTGCAACAAACATTCATATTCACAAACATTTAATTTACACTGCAAAACAATCTAATTTCTAAGTATATTTGGTTGGTAATTGTCCAGTTGAAATATATTTAAAAATTCTGTCAAACCAGAAAAATGTACAGTAGGCCTACTTGTAAAGCAATTTATTTCACATAAATTTAGCAAATTTACTATTCATGCTTTTTGAACAAATAATCCCCCCCCAAAAAAAAACAAGTCATGAAAACAGCAAGTAGCACATTAAATTAAACATGACACTTTTTAGGCACTTTTTATTTACAACTTTGAAAAATGTTACATATACAGTTACACTTGTTTGGAGAATATTGGTTTTAGCTTAGCAGCATGATCACTTTAAAATATTGGGAGTTCAATCTCATTTTAATTGAGGAGTGTGATTTGTGTGCTGTGCTGAGTTGTTGTCTATTTAGAGTGTTGCAAATCATTTCCTCACTTTAGGATAATTAGAAATGTTGCCTTAGAATTTAGACAGCAAGGAAGCTTCCTAGGTCTTGAATCTAAGTGAATAAGAGAGCCAGATGCATGCTGGGAAGAGCGCCGGTGTGCTCAGAAAGCTCATTACAGATTTGGAGGAGCTCAGGGGCCTCATTAACACCAGCTCATTTCCTACCTGTGCCCAAAAACACTGGGCTGTCGTTTTTCATGATTAATTCTCTATCAGCGGCTGACCGTCAGTCAGGCCAGACTCTCAGATCTCCAGTCTTCCTCAATTAACCGGGTCATGGGCATGAATATTAATCCTCACCTCTGTCATTTGGGTACCTGGAGTCGACCCCTTCAGACAGGGCAGCTTTCTCTGGAGGACCCTAGAGCTCTCCATGCAAATGACCTTTAACCCTCGGCTTGGTTCCTGTATGCTTTAGCAGGTCCCCAAGTGAACCGCAGTAAAACCTTGCTGGGCCGATTTCACTCAAAACCTTTCACAGACGCAGAATAGATTTGAATTAGTTCATGTGCTCCATGGGAATCAAACCCATGTCCTTGAAGTTGCTAGCATCATGCTTTTACTGTATGATCTTTAAGTTATTTTAACATTATTCTGCCTTCTAAGATGCCAAGTTTTAAAGGAACATCAAATTAATACTTAAAGCAATCCCAGGATGCACTGCAACAAACATTTCATTAACACAGCAGAAAATCCTATACACTATTCATTTGTGCTTAATTTTTCATAAAAATAAATAAATTAATAATAATAATAATAATAACAATTTGAGTATAAGGAAGCAGAATTAAATTGAATTTAACTATAATTTTTGTAACTAGAAAAACAACATTGATCAACTTAAAAAATATATATATTTTTTTTAGTTTATAAAAAGCTTAAAAAGGCCTTAAAGTTTAGGCAATATAGGCTTTGAACGGTCAAAGTGATTTGTTATAAATAACTCTGGTTTGTAAGTTTAAATGAGAAAGAAAAAAAATCAAACTGAACTACAAACACAGAACACAAACTAAAGTTTTCTTCCCAACTCGCAACAGTACCAGGAAATTTGTAGATTTCCCCTCACATCAGGGGTTTAGTTTCCATGAGTTTTCTTGGCAAAAGACGGGAGAAGCCTCGCTGCTTAAACCTGCCGGTATGCATTAAACATAGAATTGGCAGAGGGAATGATGGGATACTTCGTTGCATGGGTGCTGTGAGTCTTTCATTACCTGAGCTGTGAGAAATCTAATCGACAGCCCCTCCATCTCGACGGGCGCCCATCCATTCCCCGCCCCGCTGCTCCGGCTGAACGCGACGCCCGGTAGGCCGCTCTCTCCTCCATTCTTGGCTTCATTCGCTCTGTTTCCTTCTCTCCTGGCCTTTGGCGGGTCCATTGAGTTCCCAGCTGCCCTTTAGAGCAGTTCTCCATCTCTTTCTCTCCTCGTGCATCTCTTGCTGCTCTTTCTGTGCTTTCCGTGACCTTGCTGTACAGCGAGATGCTCCTGGGAAAAAAAGATGGCAACCCTGCGCTGCAGCCGCTGCAGTAATGACCTGAAAGAGTCGCTGGCTAAAGCCTAGTGCACACTTCCTTGTTTTAAAGGAATAACAATGAAAATCTTTTGAAAATGAACTCCTCTTCAGGCCATCCAAGAGTATTTATCAGATTTGGAATAATTAAAGATCACATCACTTGCTCCCCAGTGGATCCTCTGCAGTGAATGGGTGCCGTCAGAATGATAGTCCAAACAGTTGATAAAAACATCACAATAATCCATCACTCCAGTCCTTCAGTTAACATCTTGTCAAATGCTTTGTGTTTGTAAGAAACAAATCCATCAAGATGCTTTTAACTTTAACCCGTCGCTTCTGGCAAAAATATAAGTTCATAATCCATAATAATAACACTTCCTCCAGTGAAACACTCCATCTCCGGTTTTCCTTTCACATCAAAATCCACCAACATATTGGTTTAATCTGCACATATTTCTCTCCTGATTCTAACCAGATTCATTTTTTTTTCACTGGAGGAGGCAATACTACTGATAGAGGATATATATATATATATATATATATATATATATATATAGACATTTTAGCCAGAAGCAATTTGAAGTAAAAAAAAAAAAAAAAAGGTAATTATGGACTTTCTAAGAAACAAGCTTTTCATTTTCATTTAATTGATGGACTGGAGTGGTGTTGGTTACAGGTGGATTATTGTGATTATTGGCACTCATTCTCATTCTGACGGCACCCATTCACTGCAGAAGATCCACTTGTGAGCAAGTGATGGGAAAAAGGTTTAAAAAAGTCCTATTTCAGTGATGCAATAGACGAACCATCTTGGTTAATTAAGTGCAATGTTCTAAAAAGAACTCTATTTCACGGTTAAGAATCAACTAAAGAACCTTTTGTGGAATGGAAAGATTCCATGGATGATAAAGATTCTGCATGGAACCATCAATGTCAATAAAGAACCTTGATTTTTCAGAGTGTGTCAAATGCAATCTTATTTGTGTGCTTGCAATAACATACAGGTGTTAAGGGTCCATTTATGGATTTTAAAACTCAACAGATTATGTCAATAAAAAGTATACAGTTTAATTCTGGTTGATCTTTTACAAAGCTTTTATTTTGACCCCAAAATCACTCCAAATAAGGAGCTTAAACATAGCGTTTGATTCTAATATATACACGTGAACACTGTCCAACAGACCAGCTTTTAAAAAGTTGAAGTCTTTCTTCAGAAGTAGAGCGGTCTGTGTTCTAATCAAACAGCACCGCGTCCAGGTGTCAACTAGACCTTGTTTAAACTTGGCCGGAGAGCCAAATCGCTTTCCTGTCAAGTCTCTTTTCATATCTGCTGGATCATCTGCCAACAGTGTTCAATGAAGCCAGCAGCCTTCTGTCCTCACACATACAGCACTGTAGGCCTTTCAGAAATGAAGACAAAAGATCTGCTCCAAGAGCTGCCTTGCTATCAACCATCAAGACACAGATTATTAAAAACAACTGTAGTAAATAGTCAAATCCCCTGCCCTCTGAGATAAGGAATGCAGAATCCCTTCGTGTTTTTAAATCATCCCTTAAAACATACTTTTTTACTATTATGTGATTACTTTTATACTGTCTTTGTATTGTTTGGTTAGTTCTTTACTGCTGGTACTTTTGTGTGTATCTTTTAACTTCATATTTTTATATGCATATAAGCTCTTTGAGATGCTAGTTTTAAAGGCGCTATATAAAATAAAGTTTATTATTAAATCATTTTTAGAATACATACTCTCGTTCAAAAGTTAGGAGTCGGTCATTGTAATGAAAAAAATAATACTTTTATTAAGCAAGGATGCATTGATGAAAAGTGCAGACAATGATAATGTTACAGAAGGTTTCTATTTCAAATAAATGCTGTTCATTTGAACTTTGTTCATCCTAAAATCCTGAATAATAATAATATTTTATATATATATATATCTCAGTGCTTTCACAAAAATATTCAGCAGCATAACAGCTTTCAACAATGATAATAAATCAATGTTTCTTGAGAAAAAAAAAACACTGAAGACTGGAGTAATGATGCTGAGAATTCAGCTTTGATCACAGAAATAAATTTCATTTTAACACATATTCACTTAGAAAACAGCTATTTTAAATTACAATAATATTTCACAATTTATACATTTATTTGTATTTTTAGACCAAATAAATGTGAGCCCAACATAATTCTTTAAAAAAGTTAAAACTTTACAGACCCAACATTTTTTGAATATTAGTTTAAGTACATATCTATACATTCACACACATATACATACATAATTTTATGCATTTATACCCATACTGACTATTTTCAGTATACCATTTCTAGTCATATCATTTCAACTATGTATTTATGATACTTGTGAATGAGTTTTCCACGGCCAGTCGAATTAAGTCAACTTCCTTCCAAACATCTTATTACAATCATTGGTCTAAAAATAACAACATGAATCTGACAAATAGCAATTTGGTTTGATTTAAACTCAGATTAACAAAGCCAAGCTGGCTAATTTCGACTCGGATGCACCGAACTTCCAAAATACAAGAGTTCATGAGCCACTCGGAAATAATAAAAAAAAAATCCGCTCCAAGAATCTCTGAATCACATTAAAAACACATTAAAGTTGCCGGGATGAAGACTTACTTCACACAAACACATTATGTCTTCCTTTTTTTGGCAGTGGTGATTTTGGGCTGAGGGCACCGTCTGGTAACAGCCGCTCATCAACACCCAAGGCACAAATAGAGGCAGCCAGCTGTGGAAGCTCTCACATCACTTCCTGCAGTCGGTCGGGCTCCGATCGACTCGCTCCCGCCTGCCTGCAAACGCAAGACTGTGATAGATATGCATTGCTCTTTTTAGAAGACTTCACAGCTGACATGCTTTAATAAAAAAAAAACATTACTTTTCAAATACTGTACATTATTGTAGGTCCTCTATGCCCCGCCACTCTCAAACATGTAGTTTTCTACAAAGCCCCTCCTTCTGACAAGCGTAGTCTGCTCTGATTGGCCAGATGACCCAGTGCATTGTGATTGGCCGAACACCACTAACACTTGTCAGAAATGTAACACCCCTTTCCATAATCGCAAGCTTCATCTTTCAAAATAAATATAAAGACAGTTAATAATGTCCTTAGTTTTATCATCAGTTCAAGTCCGAAAGAGGAACAGAGTGGTGTGACAGACACCGTGATGAAGCTCGTATGTGTTTGAAGTACACAAGACACAGACGGTTAAGACAGCTGACTCCACTGTGTGACCCTCTCTCTCTCTCCCACACACACACACACACACACACACAATGCGCAACTCTCTGCATTTGAACAGTCAAGAGCAAATACTTAAACCTACATACAATAGCTGATTCAGAAGCGCCAGATTGTCGTAGCAAAGTCAGAATAACCTTCTCTCCTAGTTCCATAAAATGCACGGCTGCTCTGTGTTAAGTAAGTTTAAGTAAATCGTAAAGATTCCTAAATGCATCTGCTTTTCAAATAAAGTGCTTTTGATTTCGCCTATATACACACAGCATCTCCCTGACATGGCTGCTTCAACACTAACTGCGGTTACCTTCTTTACCATCTCAACTAGGAGAGTCAATGGTCTATTTGAGAGATAGCTGGCGGTAATGAACGTCTGTGATCTGCTGTAAAGCAAGAAGAAGAAGAGGACACCTCGCGCACCTGCTGCTGAGAATACGCTCAGGAGAGGTCTAACAGTTTGTACATTGCGTGAATCAGAGGTAAAACATTTTATAAATACTGTTCGGTTTCTTGCACAGACTGATTGTTTTGTGTCTTTACACATCAATGTATCGTCACGAGCCGCAGTGTTAATTTGGTTTTGTTTACGTTTTTTTTTTTTTTTTTATGTATGTTTTAGCTGTGATTCCCATCCACTTACATAATAAGAGTGATAGATTGCAGTTTGAGCTAAAAATCTTGGTTTGTGTTCTACTGAAGAAACAAAGAAAATGAGTTGAGTTTTTACTAATAGGTCTTTTTTTTTTCAGGAAAAATGCACTGAAATAAAAAGTTTAATTTACATCTACTTAAAAATAACTTTTTACAGTGTGCCCAGAAATACTTAAAACAAGATAAATGTGTTCAAAAACAGCAGTCCATCATGAACAAACATTACGTTCTGAATAACTGTGCAAACATAGTTAAGTTAAAATTAAAAATACTAAAATATTAAATTAGGGTAAACTTATGTATTTATATATAGTAACTGATCATCAGTAATCAGTAACAGATTATTATTTGTAAGCAATCCACCACAATAGTCAACATTTGAAAAAAATGTTGTCCTAAGACAAGAACAGGTATTGTTTTGGTTTTAGGTTTTGTTTTGGTTTTGGTTGACTACAATACAGTAGTAGTAAGATTTTGCTTCAAAAGTAGTTTCATGATACCTGGTGTTGTAATTATTTGTGAAATTTACTAGCAGTTTCTCAGTGAAAATATTATTAAAGTAAATCTTTTTTTTTATTTATTTTTTGAGAAAGGCATCGACTGTATAATGTGTGCACAGAGGACACTGGTTCATTTCTGAAGGACCTGAAAGCGTGTGTGTAGGTTGATCTGGCTCTAGAATAAACTGTGTTGTTGTTGTTGTAGTAAAGTGCTGCGTTCACCAGCGGGTCTCTGTGGTCTTTCAGCCTTCACCCGTTTTCTCCTCTTAATGAGCTTCACTCACTACTGACGGCACAAAAAAAATAAACATTTAATAATTTGTGCTGTTGACAACGGCCTAGCAGAGCACTTTCTCTGACATTCTGCTGATGGAACGACATCCAGAAATGCTTATGATTACAAAAACCTTGCTTGACTCCTCCCACTTCTCCAATATTAGCTTGGCTGAAATCTATAAATAAGAAAAAAAGCACGGTTCGGAAATAAATAAGCAGCAGATTCATTCTCTCCAGGTGATTTGCATCACTTAACACATACAACTGTAATTGCAATACACCCTGTTTGTCACACGTGAGCGAGGCGTTTGGTGTCAGAAGATCTGCGAGAGAAACTCCGGTGCCCAGTCCATGGCGGTCTGAGCCACAGCTAGCGCCGCCGCTCCTAACGTGGCCGACAGACCCCACACTGCCATTTTGATGAGCTGGTTAGTGCTCGCTGGCTGGGGGCTCATGGGAAGGGCTAGCTGGGTTTCATGCCGCTTTTCAAGCTGTTGACGAAGGACGGAGTCGGGACGCTGCTTCAGTGTAGACGTCTGGAAGTCTGTGAAGGTGCTGATGGCGATTCTGAGAAGGGAAACGGAGAAACAGAGAGCAGTGTCACTTCACTACTATTTTATCTTAATACTTATCTTAATATTCCATTAAGATTTAAGTTGAAGTTTTAAAACTTTTGTTTTTGTTTGTGTATTTCAGGTGTATTTTTTATAGGTTTTTATATTTTTATTTAACTGTTTGTAATTTTGTAGTATTTTTGTATTTTTTTTTACGTTATTTTGTCTTCTTTTTGAAAATGTGTATTATGTTTTTTATTAATTTCATTTAAATGTAAATAACTGTAGTACTTTAAACAGAATTTTTTTTTGTAGTATTTGAACTTGAATACCTGAGAAATATTAAAGTTTTAGTAGATTTGTCCTTTTAGACATTTTATATACATTTTAGTTTTTCACATATATAATTATAATAATAAAATAACACTTTAATTTTAAATTCAGTTCTAGTCATTTCAGTACTTTAAACAAAAAATGTAAGTTTAAGTCAATTTTTAGGCAAAGTCTTAGTCAATTTGAATGTCATTTGTATTCGTTTATAAATGTCTATTTAATTTTCATTATTTCAGTAATCACACGAAACAAAATTGTGAAATTGGCCTCCACAACAAAAATAAAATAAAGTTTTTTCTATTTTTAAGATTCCATTTATTTCCATTTATAATATTTAAATTAAGTTAAAATACATCTTTAGTATGTTTAGCTTTAGATAACAGTTACTTTGGTTTAAAGTCAATCGACAGCAATACTACAAACTCAACAAATTATAAATGCTGATTAAGCCTAAGAACTATGCCAGGTCATATCTCTACAGTATCATAATCATGTGTGATACAAGTCAGCGGTAAAGCAACATTAGTCTTTACTGAAAGAGAAATAAAGTCTCAAAACCACATCCAGTTAAAACTGATTTGATTTTGCAACTTCCTAGTGAACAGATAAGAAAACGTTTTTTTATGTGCATCAAAAAAACCACACACAATAAAAGAGATTTCAGAAACCAAGTGACCAACAAAAAGGTCAGGTTTGAACGCCCAGTTAGTGAACAACACAAGAAAAGAGTGAGTGAGTGAGGCACAGAACAAAAGAAACCCCAGAAAGCAGAAAGCAGGAACTGCAGCGGACTCATGGCCTCTGGTCTCAATCAGACACACGGATAGAGCCTCATTTCCAGAGTTTTCCCAAGTCCTGCGGAGCCCATGCTGAGGGCTACACGACACTCTCTCCACAGTTTAGAGGAAAAACATCATTAAAAAATCATAAAATATTCAATTCCATTTCATTACGGTCTCTATGGAAGAATAGTAAACATGGAATGCAAATGTCTTTCACTCAAGATAATAAAACTGCCAGAAATACATTCAACATTTAATGAAAAAGTGGCTCTTGTACAAGAAATACCACGGGCAGACGCTGACGGGCTCAACGACTTTAAGTCTTCATTGTTTTGTGTGCTTTTTTTTTTGCTCTCCTGCCTCTGATTCTCGGTTTTCCCCAGTTCTCATTAGTATCTACAGCTAATGCGCCACTGCTGAAAATAGCTGACAGGTAACAGCAGAGCAATTAACTTTTAAACTTTCCCTTTACCAGCGGAGGCCCGGGAGAGCCAGCGGTAAACCCCAGTCTAATGCAGCGACACAGACCCACAGAGCTCTGTCACTCAGAGCCGGCCTGAACCGCTCATGAAAGGAGCTGTACGCAGTGCTTTTTCATCCACCGAAAACCACATCGTTCAGGTTACTAGAAACACAAAAGAACTGCACCACAGTCCAGCTCTTCTAAAGGCAAATTTTAGCTTTGTGCAAAGTGCAAAGTGCTGTTAGTATCGTTAACTAGAACCACAAAAAAAAAATTTGGTTTTATTAGTTGTATTAAAATAAAACATTATATTTGATCTAGTTGCCAATGGAACATAAAAAATTTTGTTTAATGCTGAAATTCTATCTATCATATATACACTAAATAAAAACTATTTATAAAAAGAACTTATACAAATGAAGAAAATCCTAAAAAGTTCAAATTAAAAAGAAAACAGAAAATATAAAAAATTAAATTTTATTCAAAATCTTAGCAAAAATTTAATAGGATATCAACTGTATTAAATTAACTCTTGTGCAAAGATGTATGTGATATTTACTAAAACCATATTTGCAATAATGGTGCCTAGTTTTACTTGAACAACTTGCCAATGCAATATTGTTATACACACTAAAAAAGACAAGTTACTTTGAAATGAAAACAGAAAATATTAAAATAAAATATTTTTTTGTCTATTGCTACAAATATACTTCAGAGACTTAGTTTTATCTGGTGCTATTTATTTCAATATTTGTTACTTTAATTTTACTTCCAAAACACCACACAACAAAATAACAAAATGACCAAAAGTAATGATTCAAAATACAAAAAAACAAACAAAAAAAGCTATATAACAATATATCAATGACACTGAATAACACTGCTGGAAAGATCTAAGTTAGCGCTAGTGCAAAAATGGTACCTTGTTGCACTGCACCAGATTTTGACATCCATGGTGCCAAAAACAACTGATTCTCGTGAACATGTGGAATGGAGAACAGCTTTGTTTGATCGTTTCCTCACACAAAGTTATTCATGACTTCAGAAAACTTCCGTATGGTGCTTATTTGGTCGTCAGATATGAAACTATGACCTGTTGTTGTATGGCAAGAACCAGGTGAAGATTTCTCAAAGATTCAGGTACAAAGTATAGACAGGTTTCAAAGAAGAGGATAGTTAACTAATTGCCATATTTTGGGTGAACTGTCCCTTTAACTCCCAAAGCGATGGGCTCTGCAGGGAATCTCTCTTCCCTCAACTTCAGAGATGTATTTTAGTCTTTGGTTTCCTCTGACTGCTCTCTTCAAGGTGGCACATGTCTGATGGTCTTTGATCGCTTTTTCCCCCTCCCTCTTGTCTCTAAAAGAGTTTCTAATTTTACCGTTTCCTCTCTCAGAAGCAGCAGATTGTGTGACCTCTGTCACATCATTCTTCTGTTTTTCCCCTCGCTCTCTTCCTCTTGCTCAATCTGTTCTTGCTGTGGTGAGGAAGATATAGCAGATGATGGATGTGTTTACACTGGAAGAACATTTTCCACGTCTGCACTCAGTCAAACCATCACAACTCCACAGTCTTCACAGAAATCCTCCCCTCATCTTCCTCCTCTGTGAAGGTCTCCTTCACTAATCACATGCACACTTTTATTAGGGCGTAAAAACTGTGTGCAAATGCTTACATGTTTCAATTGATTTGCACATATATATTTTTCATCTTATGACAAAACCACATATTCACTAATTATATATTTCACACAATATTTGAAGAAAATGAGATTTTTAATTATTAGTCTTGTTCCGAAAAAGATGCATAAAATTGATCAAAAGTGAGAATAAAGGCATATGTGGCAAATTTCTTTTCTCATTTTTTATTGGAAATAATACAATTATGGGCTCTGCAGATGAGAACTGAATATCCACTGACCCTAAAATTGCCCCTGCTCTCCTGCAGGTGTAACATGCCTGTAAACCTGATCACCATTAGAGCCTTGGGAGCCCGTTATTGGCTTTTAGAGCATATACTTAAAGCCCTCTCTCGCTGTCATAACGTTATGGGTTAACACAGTTCAGTGGGATGCTCTAATTCAATGCGTCCTTCCATCTAACACACACGATGGCCCTATTATTAGACACTTGCTGCTGAGATGGTATGCCCAATTACCCATCAGTCTGCACTTGGCTTGTGTGAAAGTGTGTGTGTGTGTGTCCTGCAGGTCTTTGTGAATCAGCTCTGATGTCCTGATGAACCGTAAGTGCTGGCTCTTTGTCACGTCAACAGGAGCTGCTCGTTCAAGCATGCTGCGATGCACCAAAGGCCTTTGCTTACTGGACACACACAGGAATTCCAAGTGGAGGTTAAAGGGTTAAAGGTTCCTATATGCTCTATAGCTCCATTTTGGTTCACCTAAATGTTCCAAGGAATCCAAGTCTATAATGATGCTTTGAAGTCAAGTTAAATAGATAGTATTTAGGAGCTGGATGCACATGATGCCACCCACCACAAAAAGTTTAAATTTCGAGTGGGTAAACTGAACTTTCTTTAAAGGAATACTTAACCAAAAATGAAAAAACACACCCTCCGGCCATGCAAGATGTAGATGAGTTTGTTTCTTCATCAGATTTGGAGAAATGTAACATTGCATCACATCCTCTGGAGTGAATGGGTGCCGTCAGAATGAGAGTCATTCTCAATAATCCACAAGTAATCCATACCACTCCATTCCATCAGTTAATGTCTTCTGAAGTGAAAAGCTGCATGTTTATAAGAAACAAATCTATCATTAAGATGTTTTTCCTTCAAACCGTTGCTTCCGGCTAAAATACGAGTCTATAATCCATAACACTTCCTCCGGTTAAAAAGTCTTGTCTAAATCAGGAGAGACATATGCAGAGATCAAGCACTGTTTACAAGCAAAAACGGTCCAAATCAGCTCTAAATAAATATGTTGGTGGATTTTCAAGTAAGACAACATGAGTAACACTTTTTTTTTTTTTTCACTGAAGAAAGCGTTATTATTGATAAAGGACTCGTATTTTAGTCAGAAGAAAGTTATAACGTCTTGATGGATTTGTTTCTTACGAACATGCAGCTTTTGACTTCAAAACACATTAATTGATGGATTAATTGTGGATTACGGTGATGTTTTTATCAGCTGTTTGGACTCTTATTCTGACGGCACCCATTCACTGCAGTGGATCCAATGGTGAGCAAGTGATGTAATGCCATTTGTTTCTAATAAAAAAACAATGATCTGAGGGCGAGTACATTTCAGCAAATTAGTATTTTTGGGTAAACTATTCCTTTAAGCCCTGCGTTTGTTTACTCATTAATTTCATGATCCTAAGATGATTCGGCCAGTTCAGTGATTCCTTCTTTATCAAAAGAGCTCATTGTAGTGTAGGAATTGGTGAACATTACTTTGGTTCTTAGCAGAAACTGCAAACTGCAAACCTTTTAGGCAATGCATCAAACAAAGATCACACCTTTAATGTAAATCTAATGCAGCGTTTCTCAAACCCATCACTGCATATTTGAGATCTCCCTTATTTAACATACCTGATTCTACTGATTAGCTCATTAGCTCATCAAGAGCATCCGTGACCTGAATAAGGCATGTCAAATAATCCAAAGCATGCATGCTTGTGGGGTTCTGTAGGAAAAGGATTGAGAAATACTGAACAAAAAGCTATACCTAGCAATGGCCTAGTGTTTAATCGGGAATCTCAGATTATTTTAGTCTATCTCTCCCCTTGCACTCTCTCTAGATCTAAAAATAAATAAACAAAATAGGAAAAGCCCCAAAAAACTCATATGCAATAAAGCATGCAACACACTGAGTGATTCGCCTCAGCCTTTCCAAAGTATGAAAACGATTTATAAACGTGCTTGAGGCTTCAGACCAGCTCTAGGTAGATGTGGGTGTCATGTTCCTGAAATCTTTCCGTTTAGTTTGGCACATCTTCCACACCCTGTGGTACTTTATCTAAATCTGGGTAGCTGATGCATTTCATGGCACCTACCCAGATTAACTTTTTAAATTATGAAAGATTTGAACATAAATGCGAGTTTTTACATGCATATGAAAAACTACCTCAGTCCGGAAACTATTTAGCCCTCGGTTAACATTATCGAACAGCCTGTGTGGCATATGACATCATCAAGGAAAGTCGCTTCAGAAGCGAAGCAAGTTTTATTACATTTTAGTGGAAGATTTGAATTATGCAATACACTGCTTTTTTTTTTTATTCCATGCATGAAAAAAAAAAAAAAGAAATTAGACCAGGAACATGAATTTAGAAAAAAATAATGACTTTAAAATCATGATTGCAATATGTAAAGCCACAATCACAAAAGTAAATGAATTTAAGATGCAAAGGCACAATTCTGAAAAATAGATGTAACTGATATAAATATAGATATAAATTCAATTACAAAAAGATGCAAATGCAAGATATAAAGTCAGAATTGTAAGATAAAATTTTTACAAATTTGTTACTAATAATAGTGGCTTTTAATTTTTTGTATCTCTCCGATTGAATAGCATCAACAAAAAAAAATTAAACTAAAGTACTAGAAGATATAAAGTCACAATTAAGAAAGATAGACACAACTGTGAGATACTAAGGCACAGTTTTGAGATACAAGGTTAAAGAAAGAATACAGGGTTATGTAAAATTGGAATTACGAAAAATTTGGAGATATGAAGTCACGTTGTGAAACAAGATACCTTCTGATGTTCATTAATGTTTATTTCATGCTATAACCAGTAAAGAGGAAGAGACGATCGGTTGACGTGCTGCTTGAACTGAGGGGCTACAGAGATCGGTCTCAACACATTAAAGAACCACAAAGAGCTATTTGTTGTTTAAAAAATAAACACATTTGAAAGCGGAGACCTTGTTTCATACCAAAAGTAGCCTGCTCTTGTCTCGTCTGTCCGTGTGTCATCAGTGTTTGCTCCACAATGTATTTTTCTCTTTGTGAGGACATGTTGTGTGGCGTGAGGGAGGGGGGCGGGTTTTTGTGCAAGATCAATTGTAACCTAGACATAAAGCTACAGTTATGAAAAATACAGTAGATGCAGTTGGGAGATATAAAATCAGAATTGTGAGATACATAGTCGCAATTACAAAACACAGATGCAACTGTGAGACACAAAGCTACAATTACAGCACACAATCTGCATACAAACAAACACCCTCGGTCTACAAACTCTCAGCATCCAACAAAAGACACGGATGCTTGTTAGTTCTCCTCCAGTATTTTCTTTCCTGAACACACCAGATCTAATCAAACGGGCAACAGGCAGCGCTAACAAACCCCAAACGCTGAGATCAGAGCATCAGTCTCGGTGATAATATAATGTTGCTGCGTTTATGAAGTCAGATGCGTGCGGAGGGCCGGGTGTTAGCTTGAGGGGTGTGCAGGGGGTTTTAATGAAGAACATTTGGGGGTCAAAGCCATTAGGGAGTACGTGTCACTCCTCATTACAGCACTCCACAGGGTCAAACAGAACAATAGAGATCAAGGTCACGGGTCACGGCCTCAAGAGAGGCTGCTCATTTCACTCATACACACACACACACACGTATGTTCTTTGCTTTCAGTGAGGACACAGATGCTGGTGGGGGAGGGGTTATGCAAATCAGGGCAGAGCTTTAATAACCCATTGAGGCGGAGCTTCCTTATTGCAGGCCTGATTTGCATACGGAGTCATTCTTGCACTCTCTGTCTGTGTTTGTTGCTCTTTCTCTCTCACTATAGCGTTTCTGTCTTTGTACAGGTCTCTCTCTCATTGCCGTCTCTCTCGCTGCCCCTCATCCTCAGTTCTGTCACTTCCTTTTTCTCATTTGTGTCTCTCTCTCGCTCTTAATCTTCATAGGCGACAGCAGACGCGGGGAGATCTTAAACAAGACAGATCTCTCCTCTGATGGCTTTTTCAGCACGGAGGGACTCGAATTCAGTTCCCGCTGAATGCCGGAGGAATCGTTTCCTTCTGCCGTAAGAGATAAATCATTAAAGTGGCTTCACCTGCATCTGCGAATGCAATCGTCAGATTGACAGCGAGTGTTTAGACACACAGGAGCGAGACGCAGACAGCTCCGGCTCAGCGTCCTTCACGTCACAACAGGGGCGCAACAGTCTCACCGTGTGCAAAGGAAGTGATATCATACTCAATAGCTCCACCTGATGGACACGGGTGAAAACAAACACCCCTCCAGACCAAAGATGACAAGTGTTTTTGCACAGTATCTTACAGTGTAACAACACTGGAACTAGTACAGAACACTACTTAGGGCTGAACAATTTGGAGACATAAAAAAGCTAATATAATGCAAAAATTTTTTTAAAGATCTCCAGGTTTGCTGAGCTTGTTTGTAGGGGTGCAGAATTTGGCAAATAAATAAATACAAATAAAATAAAATCATATTGTGAGTATATACCAAATGCTAATATTAATACAAATTATTATTATTATAAAAAAAATTAAGACATCAATATTTTAATCATACTGTAACATAAAAAGTATAATATATAGAATATTTAAGAAAATAAAAAAATTATAAAACAGAATAAGAAATATATAACTTTTGTCTTACTATTGTACTGTAAAATAAATAGTATAATATATCAAATATTCTGTAAAAATAATTCAAAACATTACTTATTAAAATCAATAGTATCAATCAATAATAAAATATTTTATAGCATAATAACAAAATTAAATTTTTTACAGCTGTAAAATAACAATACCAATATTAAAGAAATTAATAAATTAAAGAAATCTTATTTTCTTAATTTTCAAACATTAAACCCTTTGGCAAAAAACTACAGGAATCTCTTAAAGCTCATTTGTTGGCAAAAAGTTTATAAACCGGTCTCATAAAAAAATCTGGGGTGCGTTTCCCAAAAGCAACTTTGGTCGTGAGTTCCGTCGTTAGCAATGTAATTCAATGGAAGTAACGGCTTTAGTTAACCATCAATGCTTTTGGGAAACGCACCCCTGGTTGGTGCCATGTTGTATTCCCAAATGCACTGACAGAGATTGTGTGGCACAGTATTTACAGTGAAACAAATCTTAAAAACACCAGATTATGAGCTGCTCATGTGTAAATGAACACACTGCAGTGCTTCACTCCAAAACATGCAGTGTTTATAAGCATCTATGCTTCTCTGAAGAGGTGTAAACCTTTGTTCAAGTGCATGTGTGTGCATATAAGCGTGTTTGAGAGCCTCACATGTTGCGTGGTTGAAGCGCTGCAGACTGGGTCAGCAGAGAGGGGGGGCAGCTCATGAACAGCCTCTGAGCTCGACCAATCAGATCCTCGTACGGCAGATCCTGAGGCATCTGAGACAGCAGGTGATGAACGCTGGCCATATCACACTCGCTGCTCTTCACTTCCTTCTGTCTGTACAGCACAATCTGATCAGAGAGACAGAGAGACAGAGAGAGAGAGAGAAAGAGAGAGAGAGAGAGAGAGAGAGAGAGAGACACAGGTCTGTTAGTCTCCACGTCAGACGGGCCGCCCACAGTCCATTCACTGACCGTCTGACACATACTGTAGACAAAACTGACAATTCAATCTGATCGACTGGCTTTATTCAAGTATAACCATCCACTGGGACACAAATGCTGTGTTAAAAATGTTAAAATTACACTTCTGAGGAAGAATTTTGTTGAAGTAGACAAAGGTTCATAACTTCTAATATATGAAAAATATAAAAGAATAGTTTTTTAATCACTTAGTAGCATGTAAACTAGACATCCATGAACAGAACAATATAGTTCACTGTGAAATAAATCAGGTTTTATTTGAGTAAAAAGAAAAACAAGAAATCAATGTGTAAACCCACAGTACTAAACTAATTAGACAAAACTTTGTGCTGAACCCCTTTTTGGTTTTTTTAAAGTAAACGAGTAATTCTGTTCGATTTATACTTAACATTTTTAAATTGATGTTTAAATAAGAAAATAATAATAAACTTAAAATAATAAATGAATAATATAAAAGTATATAAAAAAACAATAGGGATGTAGTTCTTAATCTTAATTCAAGATGTAATCTCTGAAAATAAATCTTAATATATAAGACAACTTCATATCACAAATCTATTATGTTTCAAAGATAAGACAAATTAAACTTTACAATTATTCTAATTGTACAGTACAATACAGTAAATCAATTATAATACACACAAAACACGCAAAACTTTTTTTTTTTACTTTAAGTTAATTTAAATTCATTTATTTTATTTTACTTGGTATTATTTTATTAGCTTTTCTTGTTTTAAAGTAAAAACATTTTTTTAAACAAATTAGAAAAATTAATTTTAATTCTAATTCAAGACACATTTTCAAAAAACAAGTCTGTAAAACAAGTAAATGTCTTCTTATGTGCAGATAGTTTTAATAAAAAAATATATATAAAAAAATGTGACTGATTGTAAATTTACATGCTCAGTCTCTTCCCATCTAAGTGGGTGATTCTTGGTCAGAATAAGATACATTTTTGACCAAGACTAAACAGTTTTCTTCTCTTACAAGCAAACAGCACTGAGCTGCCTGTAAGGACTAACTGTAAAATACACCAGCGGTTCACTGCAGCCGATCAGACTCCAGCACGGGTGTCTACAGTCCCTCCCAGCACAGGTCAAATAAGAGCA
This sequence comes from Carassius gibelio, assembly GCF_023724105.1. Taxonomy (NCBI): domain Eukaryota; kingdom Metazoa; phylum Chordata; class Actinopteri; order Cypriniformes; family Cyprinidae; genus Carassius; species Carassius gibelio. Next base: position 33,953,469 of record NC_068414.1, read on the forward strand.
GCTCAGAGCTGAGCCGGGTCACGTCCAGCAGTGTGTGAGTGCACCGAAGACCTACATTTCCTGCTGGCTTTCTTCTCCTGACTTCAAACAGCCGCTGGCCCCCTTTGCTTTCGCTGTTGTGTCTAGCAGGGGAGCGGCTCGTGGAGACAGAAGAAAGAGGCACACTTCCACACAAACCTCTGGTGAATTCATTAGAGTAGTTTAATTAACTGATCCCGTTACAACAAAGTGCCCTCGATTCCTGCATCAAATGAGGAAGGAGTGGAAAAATAAAGAAAACCCCTCTCAGTGCAGCCACGTTTGTTGTTTGAATTTAGCGATCGCCTAAATAAGTGAATTAACAAATACTGAGGCACAACATGGTAAACAACTCCTCTTTAGGAGTACAAAAGCTTCTTGATCTGCACTCTCACTACTGACTGAAACTTCAGTGTAATCATGGGAAGACTATAAACTACTGTTCACAGCAAAAGAGTGCCATCCTTGAGGATAGAGACCGTTTGTTAGACAAGTCAGATGGACACATGCAGACATGAATTAGTTAATGAGAAATGACCTGTTTAGAGCTCACATGTAAACGAGTGAATCAACACTGGCAACCTGATGAGATTTAACATGACCGGTAAAGACCAATGTTGTTATTGTTAACTAAAACCGGAAACTATGAAAAATCATTTTCAGTAACTGAAAATATAATATAAATATAAATGAAATTATTTACTGAAATAACAGAACTAAGTTAAATAAAAATACATTTAAATATAATAACAATAATAATTGCTATTATTATAAATATGATTATTTTTATATATCATTTTAATTTTAATATATAATTATAATAATAATTATTATTATTATTATTTCATATTAAAACATATGGAAGAAATATTAGGGTAATAATAATAATAACACATTTATTATTATTATTATTATTATTATTATTATTATTATTATTGATGTCATCCCTAATATGAAAAAAATAAAATAATATATAAAATGTTTTGCCTTGGTTTCTTTCTGCAATGAAAAAGTTTGTTGAAGAATATTAAGGACTAAAACCGAAATAAATATAAACAAAAACTAAACAGTATTTTTTTTTTAAATCACAAAAATAAATATTAAATTAACATAATAATAATAAAATATTAGATGAAAACAAAATTAGAAGAAGTTGAAATAAGTTAATAATTTAGTAGTAAAATGTTAGTAGACTAGTTGTTAAATTATTAAAACTGAAATCTATTGTATTTTTATAAATGTGATGCTCATCTCAATACTGTGCCCTTTTAAAAGCAAAAAAACCTGCTTAATGTGCCTTGCCAAAAAAATAAAATAAATAAATAATAATAATTGGATAGATGAAACTAAACTAAAGCGCTTGTCATCCAGGCAGATGAAGAAGACAGCAGTGTTTCAAGGTCTTTGAAACATGGTAAATGTGAAAGTGGCTTTTTCAGCATCTTGTGGCAGGAGTGTTGAGCTTTAAGGATGCCCAGTCATGTTAAAATATATTTTTAGAGACCCTTCTCTCTCAGGAACACTGAAAAGGTCAAACACAGCACTGCTGGACGTCCTTGAGAGGCTGGAGATGGAGCGACTAAAGCACAGACCGCAGAGACGCTCCTCCTTACCACAGCGGCGAAGTAGATGGCCATCAGTGGGTGAGACGCCAGGAAGAAATCATAGAGCCGCAGAACATGCCGGAAATCTGACAGGACGTAACCGTACCATGTGATCAGCCAGCTCAAGGCGAAGATAGTGCCCACCTCAGACCTGCAACACAAAGACAATCAGTGATCAGCTCTCATCTGTTAACTTGAGTTAATGCATTAGAAAACATGAACGAACAATGTCTAAAAATATGTTTTACAGCATTTATTCATCTAGAAGTCATTTTAGTAGTAATGCATTCATCTATTAGCAATTTTATTTAATTAATTAGCAATTTATTGATTAATCTATAAGTCATTTTAATAGTAATGCATTAGTCTATTAGGATTTTAAAAACTAAATTATTAGGAATTTATTCATTAATCTATTTATTTTATTAGCAATTCATATATTAGCAGTTTTCTTTAATTACTTAGCAATTTATTCTTTAATCTATTAGTTATTTTATTAGTAATGCATTAATCTATGATTTTTATTTTTTTATTTAAGCAGTAATTCATCCATTAATTTATTAGGTATTTTATTAGAAATGCATTAAGCTGTTAATTATTTAAATTAATTAATTAGTAATTTATTTATTAATCTATTAGTAATTTTATAATTCATCAATCTATTATGATTTTATTAGTAATTTATCCATTAATTGATTAGGTATTTTATTAGTAGGGCATTAAGCTTGTAGTAATTAAAATAAATGTATAAGTAATTTATACATTAATTTATTAGTAATTTTTATTAGCAATGCATTAATCTATAAATAGTTTCGAATGATTTGCAATTTATTAATTAATCTATTAGTAATTTTTTGGGTTAATTTATTAGTAATTTTATTAATGTAGTAATGTAAGTAATGTATTAATCAAAGTAATTTTTTCTTTATTAAATTTTAGTCATTTCAAATTATTATTAATTTATAATATCAGTGACTTATTAGTTATAATGTCATTAGTAATAATGAAATAGTTACAAATTATTTGTTCATTGTTTCTTCATTCATGTTAAGATACAACTTTTGAGTTGAAAAATGTCTTATTATATATTAAAATTGAGATTAAGGTTATTAAATGCTTTAGACGTCCTGTTCATTCATTCATTCATATATATATATATATATTATTTTTTTCAATTTGAGCTTCATTTATTTAAAAACTAAATGAATTGAAACTGCATGTAAAAGAGAAACATTTCCTTGGCATTGTTTGCCAACGTCATTTCAGAGCAAATTCTTATATTTGAAAAAAACTCATGACTGAGCCCCAGGAACTGAGGTTTGTGACCATAGCATTAAGCATGTATAACAAGGCAGCACGCTTGTATGCGTCATGTAGAGTATGTATCCGGCAGAAGTAAACACTCTCAATGGCAACACGACCTTTGAAAGGGCCTATAATCTCTGAAATGGACATCCAAACATGACAGGACTCAGCCGAGCTCCTGTGAATCCTCCTGAAACTCCTCTAAAAACCCACCCAAGCATTTAGCACGTGCAAAACACAGGAACGCATGTCTGACACATTCATTCATCACCGTCTCTGATGTCACTGATATTCCACACAAACAATTTAACGCTGCTGTAGGCCTTTTCTCCACTCTGTAAATGTGCTGCAAGGTCACGAGTACGTGTAAGACGAGAACAAAAGTGACCCGCCAATGGACTACAGATGCACTACAGCCACAGAATTTCATTTATTTATTTTACCAGCCATGAAACTGTAAGTGCACTGCATGGGCAACTGTATGAGATTTATTTTTTACTATTATTTATTTATTTAAATGTATTAAATTAAAATTAAATTAATACAATTTATTTATTGCTTTTAAACATTTAAACATTTTAAATGCTTCCTAATGCTTTGAGACGTAAACATTAGAATTGTAATTTTACTGTAAAATACATTTATTTTTTTTACAATTTTACAGTTTATTATAGTTTTATTATAAAATTTAATAACTTACGGTTTCATATTTTTTATTACATTATAATTACAATAAAATGATAATAAATTATACAATAATAAATCATGACAATTATTATTATTATTTTAAAGTCATATTTAATTGGTTACAAACTGTGGAAATTTGTTTTTAAGGAAACTGGAAATTAAAATTGAGAAGTTTAAAGATAGATTTTGTACATTTTATTGTACATTTCTATTGTCTTTTCATTGACCTACATGATTTGACAAATACAATATTTTTTGTTTGGTTGTGTTGCTGACGCATGTTAAACTGCTTTGAACTACTTTTTGTCCCCACTTCAAACTACAGTACGTACAGTATACTCCATAATGGCAAAGCTAAAAACTGGTTTTTAACATCTTTGAAAATGTATTAAATAAAAAAACTTATCTGGGACAGTCAAAATTTAGCTCAGGAGCATTCACATAGCGTTCAGATGTTACTGCACTTCAATGAACCTCAATACCACACATCATGTTTAAAGGACACCAGCTCTTCTCATCACATGCAGAGCACCCTCCCTAAACTGAAGTGTGCTGGGAGCAGGGACTAATGGAGACATCAGAGAAGAAGAAATGCTCAATGCTCCAAAATATAGAGATAGCCTTGATGAAAACCTAGTCTAGAGCATTCAGAAGCTGAGACTGGGCAGAAAATGTACCTTCCAGCAGGACAATGATCCTAAGCAAACAGCAAGAGTGGCTTATAGACAACTCTGTGAACATCCTTGAATGGCCCAGCCACAAACTGGGATTGAATCCAATCAAATATTTCTGGAGAAACCTGAAAATGTGTGTCTGCCCCATCCAACCCGACTGATGTGCAAAGCTTGCATCATACCAAAAAGTCTTGAGGCTTTAAATGTGCTTCAAGTACTGAGTTAAGAGTATAAATACTAATGCAATGCACCTATTTCTGTTTTTATTATTATTATTCATTTACGAAGTTGTGACAATACTGTTTTTGCTTTGTCATTAAGGTGTATGGAGTGGAGATTGCTTGAAGGCAGAAACATGAAAAAAATGAAGGGGTATGAATTAGGGATGCACTTTATTATCGGACTGAATCGGAATCGTCCCTTAATGTCTTTAAATGTAATATATATATATACATACTGATTTATTCATTAATCATGTGTAATATGTAAAAAAAAAAAAAAAGATCTTAAATCTTAAAATACAAAGTTAGGGTTAACTGCATCTTTCTGGGGGGAAATGCAGCAATTGATTTATAGTTTTTTTAAAACTTCAATGTACTGTCAAAAAACCCTCATTATTGTTCATTTAATTCTAACAAATAAGAACTAAAATACTAAAAATTAGTTAAAAAAATATAGGCATATTGGATATTGGCAAAAAACCAATATCATGCATCCCTAGTATGAATGCTTTTTGGATTTAGGCACAAATATATTATCTGTAAAGACCGACTGATGCACAAAGACAAACAGGAAAAAAACATTTATTTTTTAGGCTGTCTCATCCACCCATGGCCTTTTTAAAAGTTCTGCATTTTTATTAACTTGTTTGGAAAGATCTATAAAAGCAAAAGCAACAGCACCTGAGTGAGCAACACCATTAAACCTGTGGACCAGCGCTGCGACGAGACACGCACATGCAATATTGATGAAGAACCTCTTATTCTCTACATTTTAGATGAGTCGCCATTAAAATAACCTGCTTTTACAAACGCAAGCCGGAAAAGCCACACGCAATTCAGAGCCTCAGGTTTACGTGAATACTTGCAGATGCAAGGCGACATCAACAATCTATCAAGAATATCAACAACTTTGTTGGCTTGCCACACCAAACAGTTTTCACTTAAACAAAACAGTCACACAGCAAGAAAGCATGCATCTATAAGCATCAGGTTTTAAAAGACACACCACACAGACTGACAACATTCAAGATGCATGTGAGGAATATGCAAGCTTTTTTTTTTTTACTGTTTAAATTAGGATCAACAATAACGATGATCATTATGTGAGTTTCAGCACAGGGCTTGCATTCATACGACACAACCTTATGTTTCTTTACTATGAACAAGCATTTTTATGCAAATGCCAATATATTGTTTTCTGTGAGGTTTAGCAGTTTTTGATGATTGAAATGTGTGTGTTATCTAGCTACTGTAGCTAGGGCTAGGTATCGAGTTTGATACTTTTTAGACACCGACCAAATTGTCTCGATACCATTGCATATCGAAAACCGTCTCGTCATTAGGTACCAAATTTCGATACCTATAAACCTATAAACCTGAAGCCAATAAACCTGCAGCACTATGTGTGTTTGACTAGAAGCGGCGTGGCGCAGATCGATCAGTGTTTTTACATCTGCTAAAGCGTGAAAGGCCCTTATAGCTCTCGTGGTTCGTAATACACAGATCGGTCTGCGTCATCGGTTAGACTCAGAGATGTGGCTCACACGTGAGGCTCTAGTGTAAATGCGTCCCAGGCCAGCCCCCTTAGATGTAAGGCTTAAATAAACCTAAATGCTTAAGGTTCAAAATTAACACTGGTGTTACGTGACCATTCATGCACACTGTAGCATCATGCTACATAAGACAATAAAATAAATAAAAAGGTTTATATTCCGCTTTTACTCAAAACTCACTTTAAACCACCATCGAGTGTTTGTAATAACTTCCGATTGCCGTCTAATGTGTGTTTTGGCCATGTGATGTTGCTGAAATGAAATATGTTATTACCTCTGAGTCAGAGCAGCGATCATGGATGAGAACAGACAGACAGCGCTGGAAGCTGCTAATGCTCATCACTAAATCAGTGGAAAATGGATAGAAATGAGGAGTCTGTCTGAGCTATGCATTTTAAAACAAACACACACACTAGTGTAAATGTAGCCTATCAGATGTGTAAACTGAAGACCATTTGAGCTTTATTAAAACTATTTGCACTGATATACTGTGTTGGTTACATTTTGTTCCTTTGTTAAAATTGGTATCAAAAAAGTATTGTTCAGGAATCGGTATCAAAGTCAAGGTATCAGTATCGAAAATTTCGGAACGCTACTCAGCCCCAACTGTAGCTGACTATGGGATTTATCGAGATTGCAAGAATGAATAAAATGAGAATTAATTTCTTAATAAAGAAATAAACTCAATTACATTATGCATGATATTTCTTTATCTGCAAACATTTTAATGCAAATTATAAATATTATTATTACTATTATTTCTCATATATTACAGTAAGAAAAACATCAAAAATGAAAAACACTATAACAGTAATCAACTAAAACAAAATATGTAAAAATAAACTACATATAATAAACTACATGACCTAAAGCACGTGTTACCAAGTGTTTATTTCATTGACAAATAATTTACGTCATAATGTCCATCAACAACAATGACGACAACGAGACGATAATGGACAAAACTTTTTTTGAATGACAAAAACTATGACGATTCAACTATCAACGAATAAAATCGATACTTCTTTATCTGCAAACATTTTAATGCAAATTATAAACAGAATTATTAGTATTATTTATCATATATTACAATAAAAAAAACACTATAACAGTAACAAAAAAAAACTATGTTAATTATATAAATACTGAAAAATGAAATCGCAGAGCAATAAGCACTAACTTAAAATCAACAAATCCTTACTGTTGAGCCCTGTGACAGTGACTTTGATAAAGGACCGCACACAAAACCGTCTCTCGTGAGAGTATTTCATAAAGCGCCTGTGTGTGTGTGTGTGTGTGTGTGTGTGTGTGTGTGTGTGTGTCCTTGCAGGGAAATCAGTTTTGATCTGACAGAGGTGAAGTGAACTGTACATCTACTACACACTGCTACTCCTCTTCTCTCGCCCGATTCAGTATAAACAGCTCCCATCTACTGGCAGCAAACGTACAGACATTCAAGAACCACGTCACAGATTTCAGCAGCTTTACAGTCACATACAGTGTGTAATAGTCAAAGATAAACCTGTTAACACATGACTCTGTAGTTGTTTAAGATGCCCTCTGCTGCCCTCTTCAGCACAGAGAAGTATATTAACCTCAGCTGTTCAGATGCATTGAAATCAATGATCTGGGATCAAAACAAACCGATTACCATGAATTTTTTTTTTGACAATTTGATTTTGTAACAGCAAACATATTTTTAGTAACGCACTTGGAGAGGAAGCACACTGTTCAATTCTTCGGCATGTTCTTCTATTTTCTTGGATGTCAAGTTTTGTCATTCACCCTTTTAGATTCAAGGCTACTACGGTAATGGATGAACTTATCCTTTATAAAATAACATTGGTAACGTATAACCGTAAGTCATAATTGACAGCATGTCACAGATGCTGCTGATAGATCTTTACTTGTATTTAACGCAGTACATTTCTTTAAGCAGACTTAACGGTTGCTTACACTCACTAATTTATATAGATTATTTATATAAAAAATCTGATTTGTGAGATATAAAATCAGAATTGCAAGAAAAAATGTTTTGCTAGTTTTATGAAGGTAAATCTAAGGCTTATAGAACATGTAAAGAATAGTTTCAAGCACAAATTCACATAAATTTTGTCAACTTTGTTATACACTTATATCTCAAGTAAATGCATCTTCTTGATTTAAGGGTGTTTAGATATTTGTACTGAAGAAGAAAATCAGGAAGATATTCATTTTCTGCAACGTATTAAATATTTAATGTGATTAGTTCATGAATTTAAGACTTTCTACTCTGAGAACTTATGGAAGGGCAAGTTAAGAGGTTGAGACCTGCAGAACCTGTTTTTTTTATTATTCTGGCAGAAACAGGATTCCATAACCAACAGCAATAAAAAAAAAAAAAAAAGACAACAACAACCTTCTGCCAAGCTTTTAAACCAGAGGCTGTTTATGGCTGATGCATTAATATATAACTGATATGCAGTCACAGCTGGTTATTTACAACAGCTTCAAACATGCCTGATCCAATCAATTTAGAGCCAGAACTACCTTAAAGTTTAATCTTTATAAAAACTGTAGTTGTGTAGAACATTTATGTAAGAACGTGGATCAATCACAGATAACTAGTGATCGACCGATGTATCTGTTTACCGATATTTTTCCCGATATTTAAGCATTTTTCCATAATCGGGTATCGGTTTTGTAATATCGGATTCGCCGATTTACGGCGCCATCTTGTGGCCGTTTCCGCCATTGCAGCCCGGGCGTCTGAAGAGATCAGTCAACAACAACTCAGTGCACAGGTAAATATATGTTCTACTTGGTTTGCTTTAATTAATCAACTTTATTTAACATAACAGACATGCACAAATGAGATCTGAGACATAAATTCCTGATATAGTTAATTTATGCAGCTTGTTTCTAAACAATTGAGACGAACTCATTGAGTCACGTAGTGTAATTCATCATGTCCTGCCCCAATAAAGACGTATCTTTACATGAATTAAATAAAACAGACATGAATGAGTGCATGTTGAAAATAAAAGCGTTGAATTTAATTCTCTATCTGTTGTATTTGCTCACCATTAGTCTAGAAGAGAAAGTTTGTTCATATTGCTTAGCAACTGACGGATGATCTGGAGGCTTAAGCACGGCCACTGAATGAAACTTTTGACAAGATTATCTTGTTTAAACACCCTAGATTATATTATCATTTACTACATAACAATTATTTCGCTAATACACATATAAATATAGCCTACCGCTTTGTGGAAATTAATTATTTATTATCTCCATGCGCGATCGCGGTTGATTAAATTATAGTCAAACAGCACTTTGTCAGTTGGCATTTCATGATTTAACGTTAGATTAAATTTAGATCATAAAATGCAAACTGACAAGTGCTGTTTAACTTTATATAGTCTCGGGATAAAAGTTCGTTCATATTGCTCAGCACCTGACTGGGTTGATGATCAGGAAGCCTCATGCACGGCCACTGCATGACATTTTTGAAGGAAGCAGGCTTACTGGGCAGAATGCTGAAAGACTCTGTTTTCTACACTAAAACCTAGTTCTGCTTAACTGGGAGTATTAAGTTATACTACTAAATAGCTATGCACTCCTAAATAGCACTCCCGCCCCCACCAATATGTTAGAATCATTTTTGTGCTTTATTTTTTTACCTGTTTTTATTTGTTTTACCTCATCAAAGCTTTTATTTTAAAACAAAGACACTTAATAACAGTGCACTTAAATTTTTTGGACTCAGACCCCTCTATTTATTTGTGTATAAATATAATGTTTTTTTTTTTGTATGCAAGGAGGGAGTGATTGTTATAAATAAAATGTTTTTTTCAGATCATTTGTGTTGTAATAATTGTCAGAAACAGAAGTATAACAGTAAATAAATATCGGTTCTGCATATCGGTTATCGGGTACATAAACATACAAATAATCGGTATCGGTTATAAAAAATCAATATCGGTCGATCACTACAGATAACCAGTCACTAGTCAGCAGTCTACCTGATCATGAAGTCGTGTAACTCTCGGTCCACGCGCTCCAGAATGGGCATCAGATAGTTCAGGACGTGCTTTGTGCTGTCCATGGTGGGGTCCATGAAATCCCTGCAGTTTCCAGCAGAAGAAAACAGAAAATACTTAAGATAAGAATTCTTATCAACATCAGAGCAAAACAAAAAGAAGTAATTTTTGCAGCTCAGCAGCAGCTACAAGGTCATGGGTTCGATTCCCTTGGAATGCATCTGATAAAATGTCATTGCTTTGGATAAAAGCGCCTGGAAAATGCACAAATTTAAATGTGCAAGTTGATGATGCATCAGTAAAGTTTTTGATTTATAATCCTAAAAAAATGTAAAATGCTTATGTGAAACTAAATTCTCTTTTGCTGCAAGGAGCAAAACATAACATTATAATCAGAATTATGTTGGGAGAGAACATATGATCAGGTTAATTCACCTGAGATGATGATTGGACAGTTTCTCCATGATTGCTATGGTCATCTTCTCTCCCACCACCAGCAGGAAGGTCACCACGATGTCATGATATCCCTGATAATAGTGCAGCTGAGGATTTCTCCTCAAAACATCCAGGATGATGTCAATCAGCTGCTCCTGGAGAACCTCTCTCTCATCCACACGCATGCCTGAGAACGATCACACCACCACAAAACCAAACGCATTACTAAAAAAAAAGCACTGTTCGATAGAAATTAATTATTCCAGTAGGATCAAACTAACTCTGTAGATATAATGACGTGTAAAACTCAACTTTCCAAATATCACATGGAAAGCTCAAGGTATGTGTGTTGGGATAGATAACACACAATCAATGCATTGTTCTGAATTCACAGTGAAAGAATGTCACTGAAGGACACTGGAAAGATTGGTGATTATACAAGCAAACATTAATATGCAGAAGAATATTTAGATGTTCTCAATGAGGTACAAAAGTCTGTGACCACAGTGAAAATGGGGAAAATATATAAATAAAATTAAATTAAATAAATTTAAACCTGGCAATGTAAAAATAAATAAATATATAAAATGAATAACAAAAAATCTTACATAATTCCAAATATTTATATAAAGAGGAATAACTGGGTGTTTAAAGGTCAGGAGGTCAAATCTCTACATTGAAAATCTGGGATTTAAAATCTAATTTAACTGTGGTAATATAGAACATTTTAGGGTTAAAAACAATATTAAAGAAAAATAAAATTAATAAAAAAATACATATCTACAATAAATATCTTATTTCTTTCAACTTTTGATTTGCTTTGTTGTTGCATTAATATTTTGAATTTTAAGTTGTTTGTATAAAAGCGTCTGTTAAATGAATACATGTATTCTGTTAATATTTCACTAACTCTCTAATCTAGAATTAATCAAATAATCAAAAATCTATACTGATAATATTGCACTCTAATTGTTATATTCTACTGATAATATAATTAATATTTTTGTTATCCAGGCTATTAAAATATTATTTAAAAAATAAATGGAACAAGCTATTGAATTAAAATTGTTTAGCTTATTTATTTATTTAGTTTTTCATTATAAAAACCTCACACAATTTACAATAAAAAAAAAAAAACACAAATCAGTCAAATCAGAATTTTTATATTTTGGATGTCAGATTTTATGGCATGCTGGACATTAAAATGAATAAATGCAAACAGTGCTGACTGTAAGTATGTCTCCAAACAGTCCAGAGTGACTGAATCAGATCATGTGATGGTGTGTCATATTCTTTGACTCATTTATCAGATACTGACCTTTCGGGAAGCGTCGCATTGATCTCCTGACATCGAGCACCACCTGTCTGTAGTCTTTGTGGTCTTCTCGGTCATCTTTGGCTTTAAATGAGGAATATAAAAAAAGAAATAAAATGTAAAAAAGAACACTGAAGTTTTTGTGGGACGTCCCAGATGCACAAACACACACTTACAGGGTTTGGCAGGCAGACTGTACACATTGATACTGAGGAGTTTGGGCCAAACTTTTCTTCTGATGTCATCCGTCAGCAAACCTCCTTCGCTCACAGCCGCCCGCCGCAGGGTCTCGATGTCCACAGGGTCACTGTTCAGGGCCTGATGGATGTCCAGGAGCTTCTGTTTCTTCCAGGGTAACTGTTCTGCAGATAAAATACAAACTTATGAAGCATGATGCAAAATTAACACTAAACATGCAGCAAAGTGAATGCCCAGTTTGCTGTAAATTTTCTCTGAAACTGAGCATTGCACGGCTTAAATCAGTGGTTCTCAGAGGAATCACTACATGTTAAATCAAAACTAATTTTAATTTAATATTTGCGTTTTTTATTTTCTTGTATGTAAGCACAGTGCAGTGATAATGTTTAAATTGTGTATTTACAATGTTAACGTCTCTGACAACGATAAATAAGTCTTATTGGGAATAAAGCTTCATGTACAGATATAATTATGTGGTTAAGCCAGCAAAACTAAATATGAAACAAAACCATGATGTCACATGATGCTGTGTAACACAATAACCTACCCAAAAAATACAATAACAGCGTAAGATCTCTTGATTATCTGAATCCCGAATTAATATAAAAGATTACCCACTAGCTAGACTTCATTATATATTTCTCACTCATCTAGTGACATAAGAGGTCTTTTCTGAGCTTCGATGACGCCATATGGACCCGTCAATCATTCGCTGTCAATATAATGGATCTCTTACACATTCAGTGACATAATAATTCTCTCATAAACACATTAAATGGTTTTCTCATGGATCTAACACTAACTTAGAGACATCATAATAACTAACTTCTAACCCAACCATAATGAATCTCCCACCTATATTCAGGACATTAAAATTGGACCGGAACCCGGTAACTTACCTTCATGTTTCCTGACAGACGCTTGAGATCCGCTCACCGACAGTCGCTTCCTCGCTTTTTTCATCCCTTAAAGCGACTCACAGTAATAAGGATATCAAATGCATACTGTTCTGATGATTATGAGATAGTTTTAATTTAAAAACTGACAGTAAAAACAAAAAGAAAGTGACGGTTATGATTCTCCTCAGATCGACGTCGAGATGTGGAGTGAGTGCTCACTGCTCGTCAACCGAGCTTTACGCTTACCGGCGAGTCACTCAACCAACCATGGCTGCTGTCAACGTCTCTCCTGATTGGTTTAAAGACAACGAGAGGCTCGACGCCATTGGCTCATTTGAAATTTGATTCTGCCCATGATGACAGACATGCGGCGTGTTTGTATTTACATGAGTTATTATCACTTACTACCGCCGCAATTTCAGGTTTTAAGTTTGACATATAATATAATATAATATAATATAATATAATATAATATAATATAATATAATATATCGCGTTGGATAAAATAGTTTTTTAAATGACTAAATGGATATGACATGATTTGATATGATATATATATTCATCATATATATATATATATATATATATATATATATATATATATATATATATATATATATATATATATATATATATATATATATATATATATATATATATATAATTTATGAATAAGTATAAGTAAAATTTCAATAAAAATAATACATCAAATATATGATATTCTAAAATATATAATAAATAATGTTTTAATAAAATAATAACAATGCCACTTCTAATTGTACTACTAATGATCATCATTACCATAATTTGGATTACAACATTATTCAACAGGGCACAAAAAAAAAAAAAAAAAAAAAAATCTCAGAACATTCTGATAGGGCAAATACTAAATGGAAAACGTGCTGCATTATTATTGTAACCTGAACTTGTGTCTACATTAAACAAGGCCTAACTTGTCAGATTTATAAAAACTTTCCAAGTTGATCTTATTGTATCCATTGGATAGCTAAAACAATAAATTAGCTATTTCAGTTTTATATATATGTATATATATATATATATATATATATATATATATATATATATATATATATATATATATATATATATATTATGACAAACTATTGGCAAATCGTGGAGATGATTTTAAAAGGGGCTTTATGATTGAGTAAACTGTGCCATGGTGCATCTGGAGTCGCGCGCGCATTGCGCAACGCTTGATGTGCCGCGCGCGTCCTGTTCGATTCAGCGCGCTGATATCAAAGCTCGGCGAAACGGCAAGAACATGACAGAGACGACGGGTCTATCTGCTTGATCACAACCGCGAGCATGGGTGACAGAAGCGAGAAGGGCTTGGTGAAGCTCAAACGGAGAAGCACGATCTCCGGTGACGCGGCGGGAGCTCATCAGAAGACGCTCAGCGGACAGGTGAAGGAGAAAGAGCAGAGTCAGAGACCGAGACACGACACACCCGCGAATAAACACAAGAATCACCGCGATGCTGGCGACCACGACTTCTGGTAAGATGTGTTATTCAACTACAATGTTTTTGACTTGCTTTATGTGCCACATTCTCTTTCTCTCTCTCTCTCTGTCCAGAATCTAGATAGATCTCGAGATGATGCTACTGTACAGACACGTGTCCAGGGATGAAGGCCTATGCCTTTTTAGTTTCCAATCATTCATGCAATATTATTGCAATATGTTCAGTTATCATTTTAATTCCAGTCTAAGTTTTAGTAATTTTGTTATGTGCAATGTTATATTTTATTGTATTATTGTTTCTATTTATCTTTATTTATTTTAGTTTTAGTAATTTTAGAACTTTAGTGTGAGTTTTTAAATTTTTCAACAGATATTTTTTATTTATTTTATTTCAGTTAACAATTTTTTTTTTGTTGAGAGTTTTAGTTCACAATAACATCACTTTATTAGACATGTTCCCTAGTGATTTCATAATGTACTATAATATTAACAGTATACTATAATGTATATATGCAGAGGCATATTGGCATATTTTAATTTTAATTTTAGTTTAAGATTTACTTTATTTAAAAATATTTTAAAAGATTTTGTTAAGTTAAAATTATTTTAAACTTATTTTTATTTTAAACTTATTTATTATATCTCAGCTTTCATTTGATTAATTTTAGTACTTTTATTGATTTCAGTTATTTTCCAAGGCAAACTTTTAATTCAAAAGAGATTTAAAACGTTTTTTTTTTTTAAGTATAGGTTTTTCACCTTATGTTCATATTTTTTTTTTATATTTTTACTTTTAATAGTTTTAGCCCAACTCAAAACAGCACTGTTTATTGGACATACCAAAGCAAGTGCATTCATTTAAAAGACAGCACAAGTGCACAAGTTGCCTGGTTGCAACTCGCAAATGATCATAGTGATATAAAATTCTTATACATCAATGCATATTTATTTTCTAGTTGTAACCAATGACACACATATGGATTTCAGTTTTGTTAAACATTTTCTGTATGCTAATAGGTTCAGTATTTGGTAGTCTCTATACAAGTTTATTTTATGCTTTGTACCCTCATGTGCACACTGAAGATGTGCAGGGAAGTGTATGAAGGTCAGGAGGCCTGAGAAATGGTGCAAGCGAGCACATGGAGTAATCACTGTATTATAACTCCAGCAGCAGTCGGTCACATACTGTACAGTATTTCACTTCAGTTGATGGGTCACTCTGCTCTGCTTGGCTTGGGAGCTGTGACCATATAGTGTTAAAAGCACTGAAGGCTAATCATGATGTTTCCTCAAGCCTCCTAAACCGAGGATGGAAGTGAAAGAACTTGTGTAATGCTAGTTCTCCTTTCAGTGCATGTGTCAAACTCAGTTAGGTTTTTAATGACGGTTACAAAAAACCATAACAGACACGTTCAGAACAACTAGCATACTGCTTCCTGCGCAATATATACTGTACACGTATATTTAGTATAGATATTAGTATTTTCAGGTAATAATCTTCATGTTTGCAGTATACTGTATATAAAAGGACACGAGCGGTGTAGTGTTATAGTTTTATTATTATTATTTTGAATTTACTTTTTTCTTTATACTTTTAGTTTTTATTGTAATTTGAGTTTAAGTTTCAGTCATTTGTTATTTTTGTAATTTTGTTTATATATTTTAATGTATAAATTGATTTAATTTTGTAGATTTATTCTATTTTTTCACTTAATAGTTTTTAATTCATAGAATTTTAAGTTTATTAATTTTAGTACTTTAAGCTCATTTGATTTCATTAAGTTGTCAACATCTCTAATGTTTTAACTTTAGGATTTTTCTTTAATATTAATACTTATTTCAGCTTTTAGAAGTAGCGATAGCTATTTGAATCATTTTAGTTAACATAACAGCACTGATGTACATCTCTTCAGGTAATGCCACTCCTGGTAATGAGCTGTTGTCAAATGAAATCACTTATAAAATCAATAAGATCAGCGTGACCACAATCTTTAATAACCTTTATAAATCACGCCTCATATACTCGAACACATTAAGAGTGAGATTGCTCAAACTCTGGCATTTCGTCACCCGTTGCAACATCAGTGTCTTACAGTATAAAAAAACTCCGTGTCTAAATGTCATTGCATCATATTGAGTATAAATGCACTCAAATGCTGCAGGAACTTCTTCATTTAAAACAAATGACACTTGGTTGCAATGACATTCAGATGTTTTAAGTGTCCAAATACTTTTCTGGGCTGTAGTCTGAAGCCTTTAATAGCGGTATATCAGACCAGAAATGCATATGCATGTGATCAGCTACGTCTTGACTCATTTTGTCTGTCTCTTCAGCTGCCATAAGCTGCAGGAGTCGCTGCTCAGCTCCGACAGCGGCTACAGCAACTACAGAGGAATCCTCAACTGGTGTGTGGTCATGCTGGTGAGTCTCCAGATCATGTAAGGTCCAATATTACAGGTCCAGAAAATACCCATGTTTGCTCTAGATGAGAATAGATTTGGAGAAATGTAGCATTGCATCACTTGCTCACCAATGGATGCTCTGTAGTGAATGGATGCCGTCAGAATGAGAATCCAAACAGCTGATAGAAACATCACAAGTAATCCACACCATCAATATCATCTTGTTTATCCAAAAGCTGCATGTTTATAAGAAACAAATTCATCAATAAGGTATTTTAACTTGTAAACAGTGCTTGATCTGTGCGTATTTCTCACCTGATTCAGACGAGTTGACTTTTTCAATGGAGAAAGCAATATTACGGATAGGACTCGTATTTTAGTCTGAAGAAAGTTAAAAATGTCTTTGAGGATTTGTTTCTTGCAAACATGCAGCTTTTTCACTTAACTGATGGACTGGAGGGCTGTGGATTCTGACGGCACCCATTCACTGCAGAGGAGCCACTGTTGAGCAAGTGATGCAATGCTACACTTCTACAAATCTGTTACCATGAAGAACCCACATTCAAGCTATTATTGGTTTGAAAAAGCATGTAAAAGTAAGACTTTATTGAAGTGTGCTGGTGTTGTAAGATGACTCAGTTTAGGCCCTCGCTGTTACCTGAACATAAACACTGTCACTCAGTTGGACTTGAACCTTTGGATGGCTTCAGTCTTATCACACTGGTTATTTTTGTTCTCTCTTCTGCTGGAATCTTTCCCTGTGTTTGTCCTCAGATGATCTGGAACAACAGAAATGAAATCTAGATGGAAAGATCTAGTAATTGACCATGCAGTTGCCTGAATGATCAAAAAGACTATGTTTGCCCTTCATCACGGTCAGTTGCGTCAAGTTCATTCTGGGCTATTGAGAAGAACTAGGATTGAATCGAGTAAGAGTTTGACCTTTATCCTCGGCTCCGGTCTCGTATGATCACGTGACACGCAGCACAATGCCAGACGTATGAGTTAGAGTCAGATTTCTGCAGTGGAGACAGAGAGAAGTGACTGAAGTTTTGCTCAAGTTGTTGTGACAGCCTCGATTCACATGAGTTCCCACATTAAACCGTACAGTTCAACCCAGAGGGTGTTTATTCCTCTGCGATCTCTCGCTGTCTGTTTGTTTGTCCTCTCAAAACAAGCAGCATGCTGTCTGAGGTTTAATGCATTCATTTTGTGTTAAGTGTCAAAGAGAGTTCAGAGTCGTCTGCTTAGCAAGACTAACAAAATTTACCATGCATAACTTGTTTTATCAGCAATGTTATTTTAGTACTATTTATATAATATAATGTTATATATTTTTTTTTATATTTATCCTTTTCAGTGTATTTTAATTTTAGTTTGTAATTTTGTTAAATATTATTTCATTAGTTTTATTTAGCTTTCATTTATTTTTATTTCACTGGTAGTCATTTCAGTACTTTAAACTTAAACTCATTAATTTCAGGTATTTCAGGTTTCATTTTTGTTTGTTCATCTAATATTTATGTTTTATTTGATTTCAGCTTGATTTTAGTATTAATTATATAATATTGCAATATTTATACATATTAATATAAATATTTAGAATTATTTTTATATTTTCAATTTAAGTTTTAGATTAAGTTTTAGTGATTTTGTTATGTGATTTTTGCCTTTTTTTTAATGTTTCTATTTAGCTTTTAATGTATTTTATTTCCATATTAATTGAAATAAAAAAAATTAGTAGTAATATAAGTAATTCTAGTACTCAACTTATATTTAGTGGTTGTGAACTTAAATGTTTTTCATCTAATATTTATTTTGTTTTGTTTTATGTTTTATTTTATTTTATTTTAGTTCATTATTTTACATTATTTCCTTTCATTTCAGTGACTGAAAATGATTTTGAATAGTTTTAGCTTCAACCTAAACTTATTTCAGTTACTTTTCCAAGGTAATAAAAAAATAATAATAAGTTGCAACTTACAAATTGACATATAATATTTGTTTTTATTATATTTCAGCTTTATTTCAGTTACCCAAAATTATTTTAATAGTTATAGATTTAGTAATTTAAGTACTTCAACCTTACTTTATGTAATCCAGCTAGTTGCAAAGGCCCTTTTTAAAAAGGTTTTTTTTGTTTGTTTAAGTTTTTAATCTAATATTTGTATTTTATTTTATATACCCAAAATGATTTTTAATAGTTTTAGTTTTAGTTTTAGTTAACAACACTGTTTATTGGACATATACACTTATAAGACATCATAATATATATATATATATATATATATATATATATATATATATATCTCATTGCAGATTGGAAAGTGTTTTGCTGAAAACCTTTGTCTGTTCTTGCGTGACCTTTGACCCACTAACAGATCCTGCCAGCTCCATCGCAGTCTATAAATACAGTGTCAATGACTCTGACATTTAATATGCGGAGGATGTATACGCTAATGCTACAGGGACGTCACTTATGATGAGATGTCAATCACAAGACTTCAAGTCCATCTCAGTCTGTCAGAGCGAGCGGCCGAGTCTTAGAGACGCTCTCCTCTGCTGTAATGAAAAGTCAAACACTTCCTGGGATTACTTTAATGAACGCTCAGAAATGTCACCCGTCCTCTAAAAATAAACATCTATTTCACCCTGAACCGCTGAGAAACTGGAGCAGCGTCTTCAAAGCCAGGGAAAGCAAATCACAGTTCTGAAAGCAGTATTAATCCTCGCTTTGAAACGCCATCACATCCACGCTCTCTGTGGGATTTAGCTGTTACTTCATTTTTTCTTTTTGCCATATTCCCATGGAACATCCTCAAATGCTTTGAATCCGTTAATGGATAATTATGAAAGTCCAGTAGAAAGGCGACTGCTTTTGAGTGATTTCAGTTTGAGGAAATAGATGGAGAGCAACAGCAGGGTCCTGAAAGTCAAACTCTCATTCGTCTCTCCGTAGAGAAACACATTTTTAATAATAGTCGATAAACCTTTTAAAACAGAGCTCGGAGATTTTAAAGTGACAATATTTTATATAAAAGATCAGGGTGATTTCAGTGTCTTTTCTTTTTTCTTTCTTTTAATTTTTATTCTTGTATGTTGTACTTTTTTTTTCTTTTATAGTTTTATAGTAATTTCACTCTTTAAAGAATGTAAAAAAAATTAGCTTAAAAATCAAATGCTCTGTTAAACTCTTTCCCTCAGAAAATATGATGTTTGTATTTGAATTGTTACAAAATTTCCATCCATTTGCATTACACAGTTTTAACATAAACTAATAAACTTAATGTGATTCATATTTGTCATTCATGCATAAATGAAAACAGGTCAGATTTCTGTAATAATTCTAATAAACGGATTGTGTTTCAAATGCACAGTAACCAGGTTTATATGTTTCTCATCAATAAATCCAACTTGTTTCAATCTCTTGCATCCTAACTAATGAAATATTGCTTGTTTTGAATGAAAATGTAATTATTTCAATAGAATCAATGTAAATGGTTAGTAACTAAACCATGATTTTTGAGTGCAGAAATCTGACCTGTTTCATTAATGTATGACTGTCAATGTGCACCATATTATGTTTATTATTATGTAGAAAGATGGAAATTTTATGTGCAATTCAAATATATAAATCTTAAATTTAGGTCTAACTATTTGAGGGTTCAAGTCAATTGCAAGTCTTTTGGAAAAGAGCGTGTGTGTGTGTGTGTGTGTGTGTTTGTGCTCAAACAGCCTTTAAGCAATTACCCTAGCATGGATCTATGTGCTAAATCAATTAGCAATATGCCTTTAATGAGGTCAGGGTTGAGTCTGGCAGTTTTCCCGACGCAAATCTAATCAAATGGCCTTTGGAATAAGAAAGTCTTTCGGCAAATCCTCTTCTGTCGTATATTATCGACGGTGGTTCAAAGTCTTCAGGCCTTGTGATTTGATTAAATATTAAAGCCTTCAGGTGCTTTGTTATGCTTTTAATGAATAAAATGATCAAATCACAGTGAATTTGGTTTAAATAAAGCTGATGTAACACTCAGAAGAAGTTGATTTTCATTAGCCGGGTCTGAAATTCGAGCGCAGAAAGCTAAAGCATGAAAACTGCTCTAAAAGGTCAGAGGTCAGATGTGTCAGAATGAGAGTCCAAGCAGCTGATAAAAACATCACAATAATCCACAGCACTTCAGTCCAGCAGTTAATGTCTGAAGTGAAAAAATGCGTGTTTGTAAGAAACGTTGTTGTAAGAAACAAATCCATTATTAAAAAGGTTGTTTTTTTCTATCTTTGAACTGTTTTGTTTCTGGCTAAAATATGAGTCCTCTATCAATAATATTGCTTTCTCCAGTGTAAAGCTGGTTTCGTCTGAATCAGGAGAAAAATATGCACCGATCAAGCACTGTTTAAAAGTTTTACAAAGCAGCTGTAAACAGATATGTGTGTGGATGTTGATGTGAGAGGACAGCAGATGTTCTGTTACACTGGAAGAAGAGCTTGTTATGGATCATAGACTCATATTTTAGCAACTGTATTAAGTTTAAATGCCTTAAAGATAGATTTGCTTCTTAGAAACGCGCAGCTTTTCATTTTACAAGCAGTGACTTTGATTCACTCAACTCACGATGCGATATGATTCACAATACTGATTTCACAATATGATTTTCTCACCATTGTATTACCAAAAATGTGATTTAAAGGTGCTGTAGGGAACTTTTGTAAAAAAATATTTTTTACATATTTATTAAACCTGTCATTATGTCCTGACAGTAGAATATGAGACAGATCTGTGAAAAAATCAAGCTCCTCTGGCTCCTCCCAGTGGTCCTATTGCCATTTGCAGAAACTCCATCGCTCCCTGTAAAAAATAACCAATCAGAGCTGCGGTCCGTAACTTTGTTTGTGTTCAAAATGTAGAAAAATTTATATACTAAGCGAGTACACCATGAATCCATTTTCCAAACCGTGTTTTTGGCTTGTCCTGAATCACTAGGTTGCACCTATAATAAGTGTTTATATTCTGACTATTTTAGATTGCTTCGGGGATACCGCGGCGGAGTAACCCAGTACCTTTGTGATTCTTCATAGACATAAACAGAGAGAAGTAGTTCCGGCTACGATGTTCTTCCGCTAGACGCAAGCAGTTCTGTTTATTAACCGCTAGAGCGTCAAAAGTTACCTACCGCAGCTTTAAGACAAATTATAAATGAAATGGTGTCTTTTTATTATTTCTCAGTCAAAATGTGGCACAGTTCTTTGTGAAATTGAAATGTCAAATAAAATAAATGATACATAATTAAAGAAATATAAGTCAACTAAAGCTTTTCTTCGAGGCAACCGAGGGATTTTAATCATAATCCAAACAGAGTTGCTGCAATCATGCAGTTTTTTATTTAAGTTAGATTATATAGTTTTTAAAACTGCATATTTTGACTAACTTTGTGAAACTATACTTTCTGAAAGAAACAGAAAAAGCAGACAGGAAGATATGAGATGCAATAATAAACTACTAAGTCATTCGAATAGTCATTTGGTTTTATTATCAAACCAGGAATGTTTCATCGACATATCATCCAGATGAGCAAATGTTTAATATCGCATCTTCATACTCTACCAAACAGACACAAATGTGACAAAACCTCCTGAATCATCCCGTTTATAGAGTTAAACATCAGTTGTCCTCCGGTGTAACTCATTTTCCTTTCGTTTTGCTGTAAGCTTGGATACAAATGAGCTGCAGATGCATTAAATTGGTTCATTTGTTTGTGTTTCAGGTTCTGTCCAATGCACGGCTGGTCCTGGAGAACCTTATAAAGTAAGTATATCATTACCATCATTTGTTGCTTAATTCATAAATAAAGCAGCTATGCTAATTTGATTTCTCACGCTCAGTGACTCACTAATTCCTGGCTAATGATCCAGCTGAAGCGTCTGAATGAGACAGATAATGACTGTGCCCGGCAGGAACTAAATGCATGTCTTTTGTTACTTGTCATTAAGCAAGCACTTTTATCCAGAGCAGCATATAGTGCACTAATCGCTGGGCTCGTCCCTCTGGAGAAAGATGTAGTAATGATGAAGAAACTCTGTGGTTTGATGGGTGTTTCTACCAGGTGTTGAATGCACAAACTTTGGCTTCTGGGATTTTTTAGCCCAGCCTCACTATACATTATTCAACATTAGCATTAGCAAATCTGAGGCTTTCAAGCAAACAATAGCAATACAGTCATGCTTATTTATTACATTTTTGGTTTGTTTGTTTGTATAAATAAAAAACTGTAGAAAATGTAAAATAGAAATGTTTTAAAATTGAAAAAAGAAAAGAAATGTTTTTAGCATTGCATTGCATTGCGTAACTTTTCTTTCTTTCCTTTTTTGCATTGTGGCGTTTATTTTTTTTTATTATTATTATTTTTTATGACTTAAACACATTTTTCACCAATTCTCATTACTGCTTTAAGAAAAAAATCCCATTCCAATTACAAAGATGTAAATATTTGTCATATGTTACATATAAATAGTATTATGTTTATTGCATTTTTACTAATTATATTATAAACGACATAAATTATATACACATATTTCCTATACATTCATACATATATGTGTCACAGTGAAAAAAATCTTTTTCTTTCTCTATAGAATGATTTCATGTACTGTGTAATTATCATAAATTATTATAAATTATAAAATGTTTAATAAAAATGTAAAAATGTATAATAAAAATATTTATTATATTTTATTATATATATATATATATATATATATATATATATATATATATATATATATATATATATATATACATATATTTTTTTTTTATAAATACAATTATACAAATGCTATAAATATGTAATGATTTTATATACTAAAATTATTCTAAATTATATTATAAAATATACAAATTATATAATACATTTATATAAATTATATTTACATACATTTACATTTATACATAATATATGTAATATAAAATTATAAATGATTTTTTAAAATTAATTATTGATTTAAATCCACAAATTATATTCATATAATTATATATTTATATACATGAATTTATGTATATACAGTATGATGAAAAATTGAAGGCAGTGTTTACTCAACACATGTTTCTCATTAGAAATGCATCTAAATGACGTGATCTCCTCTCGTCTTCAGATATGGCGTTCTGGTGGACCCCATCCAGATCATCTCTCTCTTCCTGAAGGACCCGTACAGCTGGCCGGCTCCGTGCCTGATCATTGGTATGATGAGTGTGTGATACATGCAGATCAGCTCGAGCTGAAGACATCATTTCACACCACATTTACACTTTCTTTCATGCATAATGTAAGATCATAAAAATCCACTTCAATATTCCATGCATGCTCACTTCAATATGCCGTGTCTAATCTGTTTGCTTTTGCAGTTTCCAACGTCTTTATAATGGCAGCGTTCTACATAGAGAGAAAGCTTTCTGTGGTGAGTTGCATGCTGGGAATGAACTATGTGATTACAGTCATGGATTACAAATATAACCAGTTACACTGAAGAGTGAATCTCAGAATCCAGATCGCATTTTACCTCAAAATAAATAAATAAAAACAAATAAATTGTATAAATAAAACAAAGCTTTTTTCTTTTTCTTTTTTTACCTTTAAGGTTTTCTTTGCATTAGGACATTATTCACATGACAGTTAAGCACACTTTTATCTTATTCTTAATAGTGCTATGTGAAAATATCCCATCCTCATTACTATAATGCAAAAAAAAACTAAATTTAAATGATGATAGAATATAAATGTAAAATCTACCATATAAATTCGGATTATTATTATTATATGTTATATAAAATACAAAATCTATGCAATATATATATATATATATAATTAATAAATCTGAAAAAACTATATATAAATATATATATTTAAAAAATGTTTATACATTTTTCACATTTATTGATTTATTTTGTATTTATAATATACGTTTGTATTGGAGATGAAATTTCTTCCTGAGATTCCACTGAGAAGATTTGAGTATTTATTGCAGGTTAAATGTATATCTGTTAGCACAGGTGCTTTTCGTTGCTGGTTTGTTTTAATAAAGTCTTGTAATCTTGTAATTTCCAGGGCATAATCTCCGAGGGCACCGGGACATTCCTCCACTGCATCAATCTTGCAGCTCTGTTATTTGTCCCGGCCGGGACAGTTCTCAGCCTGACCTCTATAACCCCAGGTATAACACTTACACCTTCAATCTTACAGGAAAAAGTGGTTTTCTTATGCATTAACTTCCAAAACCTCTATCAGTGGCAGATTTGGCCTTCTGACCATGTGATTTGGTTGTGGGTTTAATAAGAATATTATGTTTTTTTTAATGTAATCCTTGTTGGCATGTTGGAAATGTATTGCTGTCTCGTGGCTGTGTTTCAGTGGGTAGTGTTCTGGCGTTGAGTGTCTTCACCATTCTCTTCCTGAAGCTGTATTCATACAGAGACGTCAACAAATGGTGCAGAGAAATCAGACAGGCCAAAGCTCGAACCCTGTCCCGCTCTCAGTCCTGTGAGTCACCCTCCAGCCTCACCACAAACCACACACAAACTCACATTTTCATGCATTCATATCTGAAGTCAAGCTAATTCTAACATTCACATGCATTTCTGTGCATGAATGCTTCTAGATACAGTACACAGTCATTGCTGTGAAACGCATCATTGCACAAATCTTAATGCATATATAGCACACATTAGAACTATCATTGCAATATATTCCTCTCGGTTTGAATGCATTGTTTTGATTTGCATCCAGTTGTTAATTTTGCAGCAGTGAGACCTGCCGCTTGTCCTCCTGCAGCTCCTGCGCTTCATAAACCCTGTATTTTCTCATCTGGTGTTTGCTGTGAAGGGCTTTCAGTGTTTGTCTGAATCTGTACAAACAGACTGAGATGTGAGAGGCATTGCACGGTTTCTGTTTGCTCATAGTCTGAGCGTGAGCATTAATGCTGTGCTGTACTGCCACATGCTGGACACAGAACAACAGCACATTTAATGCAGCTTCACCATCAGCATTAAAAAAAAGTGTGATGAATTTTCATATTTGATCAGTGAGTCCTGTTGTTATACTTGTTGTGGCTGGTCTCCTGGCAGAGAATATCTGAATGTATTCAGTGTGTGTTAATGTTTTATTTTCTCCTCTAGGCCCATCTGTGCACAAAGCCAATGGCCCGACTGAATACACACACGTGAGCTATCCAGCAAACCTCACACACAGAGGTCAGTCACTACACAACAACTCAGCCTGTTTAACAAGGAATATCAGCTCGCTTGTAATTAAAATATCAGTTCAAATCATTGAATTGAATTAATAAATAATGCATTTAATTGAAATGTATTTAATTACAGACATGTATTATTTTATTTTCGTCCCAACTCTGTGTTACGATCTGAACTTCCCACGCTCTCGGCGGATACGGAAGCGTTTCTTACTGCGCCGACTGCTCGAGATGGTGAGAGACAGCAGAGACTCACGTTTACAGTCTGCACTTTCTGATAATGTCTTTCTTGCAGGTGTTTTTAATGCAGTTAATGCTTGGATTAATGCAGCAGGTATGCAACGAGTCGTTTTATTAGAGCTTAATTGTGTGTGTATATGGCATGATGTTTTTAATGATTTTTTTTTTTTTTATTTAATAGTGGATGGTTCCGACGATTCAGAACTCAATGAAACCCTTTCAGGTAGAAACACCCTGTAAATTCAATCATATAAAGTAATAGTCAGAAAAAAATCTAATTATTTAAAGGGACAGTTTATTGAACCTTTAGACAAAAAAAAACAAAAAAATGATTTTGCATATGGGTTTTTGTTTAGTATCATATCTGATACATCAGGATTTTATGGCTAATATAGTGTTATATAGTGAGAATATGAAGAAAAACAAATACCTCAGTTTCATTCAAAAGCTCAAACTGAGCAAAAATATGCCAGACTAATGACATGAAATAATATAAATACCAGCTATCACTCAATAAATGACTTATAAGATAAGATTTAAATGCTTACTGTTATCAATAAACAATATGTGACCCTGGAGCACAAAAGCAGTCTTAAGTCTCTGGGGTGTGTTTGTAGCAAAAATCCAAAAATACATTGTATGGGTCAAAAATAATAGATTTTTCTTTTATGCCAAAAATCATTAGGATATTAAGTAAATATCATGTTCCATTGATATATTGTTAATTTCCTACTGTAAATAAATCAAAACTTCATATACATTGCTAAGAACTTCATTTGTACAACTTCAAAGGCGATTTTCTCAGTATTTAGATTTTTTTACACCCTCAGATTCCAGATTTTCAAATAGTTGTCCAAATATTGTCCGATCCTAACAAACCAGACATCAATGGAAACAGTTCATCTCAATTTTGAAAGATGTACACTTAAGACTGGTTTTGTGGTCCATGGTCACATATGTGCAATGCAATACAATTACCTTTCTCAAAAGACTGACGATCTTATGTGACT
This sequence comes from Carassius gibelio, assembly GCF_023724105.1. Taxonomy (NCBI): domain Eukaryota; kingdom Metazoa; phylum Chordata; class Actinopteri; order Cypriniformes; family Cyprinidae; genus Carassius; species Carassius gibelio. Next base: position 33,980,775 of record NC_068414.1, read on the forward strand.
CACATTTGAACATGATTTTCTCATAAATGTAGTAAATCTAATTAGATTCAGTCCAGCAAGTATTTGTCTTGAAATGTTTTTAACCATTTAAAAGTTGTTCTTATGTTTACTTTACAAAAATCTGATTTCAGAGATTACTTTACAAAAAAATATATATATATACGCAAAAAATTTAAGTTTTGCAAATGAAAATTTAAGTATTGAGGAAAATACATTTGCTTTTTGCAAACAAAAATTAAGAATTGCAAAACATAAAATAAACAGCGCGAAAGCAATGATTTTGCAATAAATATTTTCATGGTCATATCTATTAATTTATTTGCAACACTGCTTTTATTTCACGTGTCAGTCTAGTTTGAGCTTGCGATACCATTTTTCCTTTGCGCTTCACTTTTCTGCACGTCACTCTTTGTGGCACTGTTTTGACGTGGGGGCGGGTTAAGGGACAGGGGCGTGTACAACATGCCTCCCTGGAAGTGACGTCACCGGCCCGAGACACAGCTCTGATCCAGGTCCTGTCATATTTATTTTTCTCATGTAATGTTTCATCACTTTTCTGGAAAGATTTGAGTGTCTACTGTTTTTCTAAACTTAAAATGAATTGTAATTTACTCATTAAGGATGTTTTTTGTTTTTTTGAAAACCCAAACAAATCTTTAGAATCATCTGTTAACTTTCTTATCCTTGTAGCAAAGTTCTATTTTTACAAACAAAGAATTCTTAAGAAAAAAACAAATTTTATAGAATTCATATGTGAAGTAGAATATTTAATTAAATCACTAAGACTAATTAATAATAAAAAAAAAAGTTTATTTTTTGAGGAGATATGATGAGATCTTTCATGTACCATGATTAATACTTTATCTGTTGTATTTTTGTTTCTTTTTTCTTTTTTGTATCTTTGCTTTTTTCCATTAGTTCTGTTGACTTTGGATGTATTGTTAATACATGTTATGTAATGTATGCTAAAGAAGAAATAATAAAAAAAAAAAAAGGTCCTGTCATGATGAGCAGAGACTTTCAAGTGGATCGTTATTTTTATTCAGTAGCATTAAAACATTCATGTTTTTGTTTTATTTACTTTATTAACAAATGTATATGTGTATTAGCAGCGTCATTTGAGTCAGTTCGGGAGTTCGGAGCGGAATCGCAAATCATTTTAATCAGTTCGGGAGTTCGTAGCGGGATCGCGAATCATTTGAGTCAGTTTGGGAGTTCGGAGCGGAATCGCGAATCATTTGAGTCAGTTTGGGAGTTCGGAGCGGAATCGCGAATCATTTGAGTCAGTTTGGGGATCGCGAATCATTAGAATCTGTTCGGGAGTTCGGAGCGGAATCGCAAATCATTTTAATCAGTTCGGGAGTTCGTAGCGGGATCGCGAATCATTTGAGTCAGTTTGGGAGTTCGGAGCGGAATCGCGAATCATTTGAATCAGTTTGGGGATCGCGAATCATTTGAGTCAGTTCGGGAGTTCGGAGCGGAATCGCGAATCATTTGAATCAGTTTGGGGATCGCGAATCATTAGAATCAGTTCGGAAGTTCGTAGCGGGTTCGCGAATCATTTGAGTCAGTTTGGGGATCGCAAATCATTGAATCAGTTCGGGAGTTCGGAGCGGCTTCGCGGATCATTTGAATCAATTCGAGAGTTCGGAGCGGGATCGCGTGTTTAGGTGTGATATGTGAACTCGTATTTTTTGTTTTAATGATGTGCCTTTTAACAGTATCAAGTATATTCAAAACCTAAACAGATAATGCCAAAAAAATGGACGCATCTAGGATAATGTAAAGTTACATGATGATGTCATATAGTGCGCGTGTGCATTTTGAGTGCATTCTTTCACTGCATTATTCAGTGTATTCAAATGCATTTATGAATGCATGTGAATGATCAGAAAATTCAAGATATGGGGATTAGAAAATGTATATATTTATTTAATTTTATGTAGTTAATCAATATCACACGAAGAGTGCCATTTCAGTTTTTCTCCAAAAATCTGCATGATTAAAATGTGATATTAAGTTACTACAAACAATAATTTAATTACAAATACAAAATGTTGCAGAATAATGTAATATATGAATGAATAATAGCCTAAAGAACCTTTGTGCCAAAAGGGTTCTTTCTTGTCATTATAGAACCTTTTTAGCATATAAGGTTCTTTGGAGTTGAGTAAAGAACCCTATGGTTCTATATAGAACCCCAATGAACCCTTTTTTTCTAAGAGTGTACATTTGTTAATAAAGTAAACAAAACGAAAACATGAATGTTTTAATGCTACTGAATAAAAATAAACGATCCACTCGAAAGTCTCTGCTCATCATGACAGGACCTGGATCAATGAGCTGTGTCTCGGGCCGGTGACGTCACTTCCTGGGAGTCGTGTTGTACACGTCCCCGTCCATTGACTCTGCCCGCGCGTCAAAACAGTGCCACAAAGAGAGACGTGCAGAAAAGTGAAGCGCAAAGGAAAAATGGTATCGCAAGCTCAAACTAGACTGACACGCGAAATAAAAGCAGCGTTGCAAAAAAATTAATAGATATGACCATGAAAATATTTATTGCAAAATCATTGCTTTCACGCTGTTTAATTTATGTTTTGCAATTCTTAATTTTTGTTTGCTAAAAGCAAATTTATTTTCCTCAATACTTTAATTTAATTTTGCAAAACATAATTATTTTTGCGTATATATACAGCGTTAAATTGACTCCATATCTGTCTCTTTAAACAGGACATGGATTTCTCTAGAATCGTTGAACGTCTGCTGAAGCTCGCTGTAAGTGTCCAGAGAACCCAATGCAGACAGATGCTGTTGTTGTCATGGATGGACTTTTGCTGCTAGAGCTTTTGCAGGTGCTGCTGAAATGACTTTCACTGTGGCCCTTGAAATCAAAAATAAATTGACAAAAAATATTGAAAACCGAATTATACAGTTTAGCATTTCCCAGAACATTTAAGTGCTGAATGCCATGATTGACCAATCAAAATTAAGCATTCCAGGCTGCTTGAATTTCGCATGGTAACAGCTGCTGTCACTTTGGATGATGTCATGTCTGTGGCCCCTCCTCCTCAGAGTGTCTAATGGCACAAGCCCCGCCCCTTCTCCTTGTCCCTCTACAGGTGCCCAATCATTTTATCTGGCTCATCTTTTTCTATTGGTATTTCCACTCCTCCATGAACTTCGTAGCTGAGCTCATGCGGTTCGGAGACCGTGAGTTTTACCGCGACTGGTGGTGAGTGGCTTCCTCCGTCCAGAGCTGATTTACACCTAGCTAAACCTGCAGTGTGTTAAAGTGTCTGTTTATACCAAGGATGATAACTATACAAATATTTTCTATGAGAATAGAGGAGAGAAGTCCATAAAACAAAAACAAGACAGCATTCTTTACAAAAACTTTTTTTTTTTTCGCGAAATATAACAAGTGTTTTTCTTGTAATTTAATGAGTTTATTCTCAACATTTTCTCAATTTTTTTTCTTGCAATTTAACAACTTTTTTCTTGTTATTTAATGAGTTTTCTTGAAATTTAACAAAATTATTTCCCTAATTCTAATGACTTTAATATCGAGATGGTTTCATTTATTTTTTCTTATCCTCTTCCATAGATATAAAAGCCTGTTTCTGTAACAAAATAAAATAAAATAAAAAAGGTAATTTAAACTTTTCTTCTCACAATTCAGATTCTTTTTTCTCATTTCAAATTTATCTAAACTTGCATTCTGAATTCTGAGTTTTTTTCTCACTTTTCTCACTCTGAATTGTGAGAAACAATTATTATTACGTTGTTTATTTTATAGCTATCATTAGAATCAATGGACCTTTTACTCAATGCATATCTTTTGGAGTCACTTTTTTTTTTATTCCCAGCCAAAAGTCAAACTACATTTCAAAAATGTGTTAAATAAAATCTTTTAAATGTGTGTTAATAATATTTGTGCATGATCCATATACAACTCTGCATATTTGCTTTGAATGCATCACATTACAGACATAAAACAGCTTGCAGATGCATTTCATGAGAAAAGGTTTTTAGTATAGTCCAGAGTGTAGTAGTTAATGAGCTTTTTGTTTGCAGGAACTCTGAAACGATTCCGTATTTTTGGTCGAACTGGAACATTCCTGTTCACAAGTGGTGCCTGCGGTGAGCTGGGGTTATCATCACTTTATGTGTTATGTGTTGAGCTTTGTGTTCATATTACATATAGTTTGTGTTGTGTGTTCACGTCATACTGCAGTTTGTTCATTGATTTCTCATTCTGTCTCTCCTCAGACACTTTTATAAGCCCATGTTGGTGAAAGGAGTGAATAAGTTATCCGCTCAGTTAGCCGTGTTCTTCCTGTCGGCGTTTTTCCATGAGGTTTCATTCCACACTTACATTCCTACACTACAATTTACAGTCAGACTTTTTCTTTTCCTGTTTCTCTAATAGTCCTGACGATGCTTTGTGTCATTTCTGCCAGTATTTAGTGAGTGTTCCTCTAAAGATGTTTCGGTTCTGGGCGTTTCTGGGAATGATGGCACAGGTCAGTCTTAAATATTCAATATTGCTTGTTGAGCATCAAATAAAATTCCTCATTTCTCATTCTACTTCCTGTTTCAGATCCCGCTGGCCTATCTCGTGGGCCGATTCTTGAGGGGAAACTACGGCAATGCCGCCGTCTGGATGTCACTGATCATCGGTCAGCCGATCGCCGTGCTCATGTACGTCCACGACTATTACGTGCTTCATTATGAGAGCACTGCGGCATGACACAACCACATCTGCTGAATCTAAACACAATGCATATATTTTGAGAAAAGGAGATATTAAATTTTTAACAGACTTCAGCCCATACTAAATGTGATCTGAAAGAATAGAGCAGGAGTGTTTTATAACGTGCAATCTGATGTTAACACTGCCGAGCCAGAGTAACACATCATTGCAATGCCTTCTCACTAATGTTTCATACTTGACATTTTCATACTAAGGTGATCAATTCGAAGAGGCACAAAATCCAAAGTGTTTGTACTTTTCCAAATGCATTTCAGAAGGGAACTCATTTGTGTCTGCAATATAAATGTTAAGTTGTTTTTTTAATTCTTCGTGCTGTTGCTTTGGTGTGATAGACTGAATTTTTGAGCTGTTGCACTTTGTTCAGAAATGCATGACGTTTGTCAACATTTTAAAGAATGTACTAACTGCTTTTGTTAATTTCGATATTACCTGATAAATTTCAGTTTAAACAGATCATATCAACATGAATCTGCAAAATTGTTAAAGCCAAAATGTAATGTTGCTGTTTAAATTGCCTGCAGTGTTATTTAGATGTGATTTTAATGGGATTCAAGCAGCAATAGGGCCAAGAAAGATGTCCTAGATAACATATTCTCATATACTGTGAAGAGATTATACAGAAATAATTATTCTGTTCTCTGATTATCTGTCTAAAACATCTCGACTGCTGCGGTGCTTGCTCCCATTATTTGTGTGTGTATTTTTGATCTCATAATTGACCATGGTTATGATAATACTGAGATGTAAATGTACTTTATTCCACTGTAACTGCTGCAATCAGGTTTGATAACAGACTTGTTTGAAGAGTTTTTGAATAACATTTGAAGTACCTTTCTACAAAACATTTGATAGATTTAATAACCAGCTGATTTTTCCTGAGAAAGCCAAAGTTTGTTACTGAAGACCTTTTACAGTTTCCCTGTACGGTTTCGGCAGCTCGTGTTCCAGTTTAATAAATCTTTTCAAACATCAGCATATCTAGTTTCGCATTAAACATGATGTGACAATATTTAACATATTTAGAGAAAATGGCTTTGTTTTAAAATAATCCGAATAAAATCAGGGTTCACTTTGTGCATATAAAATATTTATTCAGCAGATGGAAACCAATCACAAAGATCCAAAACAACACTTCAAAAACAACAAAAAGACCATCCAATATGAACGTGTGCAGATAAAACAGAGAGGAAATGAAGGAATCCCATCTGCTGTGTCACTGCTGTGGAGAAAACACACAAGATTAATACACACCGACAGAAAAACATGATTCTGCACACAAGCAGGCCTGGTGAAGCTCACCTTTGCTTTGTTCTGTACTGGTAAATAGAGTTTAAATTCAGCGGGGAGCTCGTCCTCGGAGTACAGCCGATCAGAGAAATACACCCTCCTGATGCGACAGTTTGCGTGAATCTGAAAGACACCAGGACGGCCATCATCATCATCATCACCAGTCTGACGGCTTTAGTTTCAAGCTATTTTATTTTTTTTATTTAATTTCATATTTTATTCCATTATTTTAAAAAAAAGAAATGAAAAGGAGCAGAAAGAAGATAAACGTATAATATCTGCCCCTTATCAACATAAGTTAAATTACAATTCCAAAGAGGTGCACTTACAACACTCGTCTACTTTGCAGCACATATACATAGTCATAAATCAAATATCACATTTTCCTGCTAAATAGAAACATAATATTTCTTCATTAGTAATGCTTTTACATTCTTCTTAAAAACAAAAAACGATATTGAAGTTTTAATTTCGCTATTTAGATTGTTCCACAGACTGACACCTTGTATTGAGACACATCTTTCCTTTAATTTTGTTCTGAATTCAGGTTTCTGAAAGACTTCAGTTCCTCTTAAATTGAATCTACTAACTCTCTTGATGAATCTATTTTGCAATTTGTCAGGTAATGTTTTCAAATTAGCTTTATAAATTATTTTTAAAAGGCTATATTCGAATAAGTCATTGAATTTTAAGATTTTTAACTGTATAAATATTGGACTTGTGTGGGCCCTATATTCACTTCCATTTACAACACGAATGGCACGTTTTTGTAATTTGAAAACTGGTTCTATATAAGTCAAGTCAAGTCAAAGTTTATTTATATAGCACAAATTTAACACAACTGTAGCTGATCCAAAGTTCTTTACAGTAAAAAATGATTTAAAATAGAAAAGAGTGGAGATAAAAGCAAATATCATATACAACAGACAAATTATACATAAAACACCAACTATATATACATAAAAAGAATAAAATAATATAAATACATAAACAGTATCACTCAAAAGCTAAGGTATAAAAATATGTCTTTAAGCTGGTTTTAAAAACATCCAGTGATGGAGAAGCCCTAATACTCAAGGGTAGACCATTCCAGAGCTTTGGGGCAGCTACAGAGAAAGCTCGATCACCTTTTGATTTGCAGCGAGAACGAGGAACCGATAAAAGTAGCTTATCTCCAGATCTTAATTGCCTAACAGCTGTGTAAGGTTTTACAAGATCAGAAATGTTCAACAATCAATGAATTATATAACAAGATTAAGGCACATTTATTAACAGATACTTTTACCTTACGTAACATGGCTATAATTTGGGATACCCAAGATTTAACATGGTCAATATGGAATTTCCATGTCAACTGTTCATCGATCACAACACCTAAAAACTTAAATTCATGAGTCCTTTCAATCTGTACTCCTTGTACTAACAATGCTGCATCAAAATCCTTATTTATACAACTAAAAATCATAAATTTTGTCTTACTAATATTTAAAGACAATCTATTGGCGTTAATCCATCTCATAATTTTCCCAAACTCATACTCTACGACTTGTAGTACGTCATCTATATTTTTGCCAGCATAAAATAAAGTAGTATCATCCGCAAACAAAATATATTTTAGTAACTTAGAAACATTTGCTATATCATTCATATAAAGAAGAAAAAGTACTGGACCTAGTACCGATCCCTGGGGTACACCACAAGTTATTGGACAATTTTTTGATTTTGTGTTATTAATTTCAACAAACTGCTCTCTTTCTTTTAAATAGCTTTTGACCCACTGATGAGCTATGCCTCTTATACCATATTTATATAATTTACTCAATAATATTTTAATGGTCTAAGGTATCGAACGCTTTTTGCAAGTCCACGAAGACACTTACAGTAACATGTTTCTTATCCATAGCATTGGTTATTTCTTCTACCAGTTCCAAAATCGCTGTTGCAGTTGAATGATTTGAGCGAAGTCCATACTGACTATGGATATTTCTAATAACAGCTTCGATCATGAAGGTTTGCTGACATTAGAAATTATTTTTGTATTGGCAGATTTTAAAAGCACTGCTATTTGTTCTTTCATATATGTATATATATATAGAGTCCAATAAAATATTATAAATATACTATTTTATTTATATATAAATGTACATAAATCTTATTTTTAAAATCTATATTATATAAATTATTGTTTTCTAAACAATTAAGTCAACTGTAATACAAAGAAATTATGATGTAAACAAATCTGATATGTTCTGCTGCTTAAATATTATATAGTTACATTTGATCATATTGTATTACTATATATATATATATATATATATATATATATATATATTACTATATACTATATATATATACATACTGTCTGCAATGTTAAGTATTATTGAATTAGTTTTTATTTTCAATTTACATTTTAATAATTTTGTTGGGTAAATATTTTTTTATTTGATTTTTTTTCCTATTTTCTTATTGTATTAATTATTTTTAAGTTATAGTTATTGCGGTTGAAGTTATAAGTTGCTTTGGAAACTATCTGAAAAAAAGTTTTTATACATTTAATTTTAGTTAACGTAAATGTTTGAGTAACAAACATGTTTTTATAGTTTTAGTTTTTATTTAGCTAACTTTAACAACCTACCATAAACATAAACAATAAACAGCTGTTAAATCTAGCAATTGAGCACATCTAGAGTTAGTCCCAAAATAGCACACTGTATGTAAAATAGATTTTCTTATATTTTTCCTCTTGATGTTGTGCTGAAATAAGTAGTCAAATGTATTTATAAAGCAGCTTTCACAGACAAAGAGGAAGCACAACGTGTTTTACAGTAAAAAAAATCAAAAATCAAAACACCAGCTGTACAAATACCACAAAATGAAATACCAGCTAAACCATATTGTTAATTAAAACTAAAAGCTTGTCCAAAAAGTGTTTTTTAAAAGATCCTACAGGACCCATAGCTTTTGATGTTAAAGGAAGTGAGTTCCAGAGCCTTGGAGCCACAACACATGAAACATGTTCTATGAATAGTTAAAAAAAAAAACTTATAACCCAAATATAACCTAAAATACCCTGGATCAGCCTCTCACCTGCACTCTCAGCGTCTCGATGTAGTTGGTGCCGTACGCCCGGCGTGTGAAATCAGACAGGTTGAACTGGATCTGATTCCAGCCGTCGTCCAGCCGCATGGGCATGGTGCAGATGAAGGGCTTCACACGGGTCGTGCTCTGATAGTTACTCGCCCTGAACCTCCGCCGCACGTTCTTATCGTCCAGCACCTGAAGACCATCACACATTCACACACGTCTGACATCACTAATCAACTCTGACTGATCTGAAGAACCGGTCTCTACCTGAACTTCGAATGTGAAATACTTCTTGAGGTTCTTGATGATCATGACGAGGAAGGGCAGCTTGATGCCGAGGGTTTTCTTGGGGTCGGCGGGACACGTGATGTAAGTGGTGCTGTGGAGATCACACACACACGGGTCAGGTCTGATCATGTGTGTGTGTGTGTGTGTGTGTGTGTGAGAGACAGACTCACCTCACATTCGTCCCCTCCACCTCCAGAACTAAAGACTGGATGTCATTGTCTGTGATCCGCTTTATGTGTCCGTTTCTGACCTGCAACAGCATAATTCATGCCTACATCAACCTCTCTATCCTTTAGGTTATTAGCTTTTATCCTTCAGGTTATAACAGAATGTGTGTGTGTGTGTGTGTGTGTGTATATTTTTTCAGTTAACATATATATATATATATATATATATATATATATATAATAAACAATATAATACAATAATATAAAAACTATATATACATACTTAAAAATAATTCATATATCAGGGGTATTACAGTTAATTAAAACTAAAACTATTAAAAAATCATTTGTGTTAATTGAAATAAACTAAAATAAAATTACAAAAATATATATTTCAGCTAGATGCAAAGGAAACATTTATAGTTTTTATTTAGTTTTAAAGTAGTTTTAAAATAACAAAAATATATAGAAAAAATAAAATAATAATAATTTATAATAATTAACAAAATTGAAGTTTTAAAATAACAAAAATATAAAAAAATAAATAATAATAATTAACAGATGTACTAAAAAATTATGGATAACTAAAACTAGAACCACTAAAATAATAATATTTTTTGTTTCTTAAAATAAAATACTGTTAACAGAAATTTTTATTTATTTCAGCTACGTGCAAAAGAAACATTTATAGTTTTTATTTAGTTTAAATTAAAGTTTTAAAATAACAAAAATATATAGAAAAATAAAACAATAATAATTAATAATAATTAACAGATGAAAAAATTATGGATAACTAAAACTATACCCATTAAAAATAATATAAATTTGTTTCTTAAAATAAAATACCGTTAACAGAATATACAAACTAAAATTATTAATTTCAGCTACTTGCCAAGGAAACATTTATCGTTTTCATGTAGTTTCAAGTTGATGACAACTAAATCTTAAAAACGAAATTATTAAAATAAAATAAATGTAAAATAATAATAACTAATTAATAAATACCAAAGCATATACCGGTACTATAACACTCTGTAGGTACTTGAACGAATGCTATAACAGTATCATTATGGTATGTTGTTACCATGGTAATATCATAGTACTTTTTGCAAGAATGTGTATAACGTTACCGAGGCTATATCTTTCACAACTAAAGCGGATGAAGTGTAAACTCGAGCATCATTCTAGTCTGAATATGTGACTGGTGTGAGTGCATCAGCAGCAGCTGAGCTCCATCAGTCAATCTAGCATCCTTCCCGCCGTCTGCTCACCTTCTTGTCCCAGATCTGCAGGGGTTTGCTGCCGATGCTGTAGAGGATGGACAGAAAGCCGCTCTGAAATGTGTTTTTGAACATAATCCTGCAGTTTTAATTCAGATGACTCCACACCATTCACAGTTTATTCTGCTGTGAACGCGTCCGGCTGGATCTCTGCACTCCAGACCTCGGGTTCCGCTTTACAAACAACAAACACGCGTATTCATCAAATAACCGTCGAATATAAAACTTAATAACGCCTTAAATATCGCGTCTGGTCTGATTATTCCTCAACAGCGACACCGACGAGCTTGAGTTTATTTGGGAGTTGCTAGGAGACGTGACGTGATCTGGTTGTCACATCGGACCCTTTCATGTTGACACGGCTGTTGCTAAAGTAACGTAGAACTCTTTGATCCCAGTGGTGTGAAAAGAGCTTTATGTTAAAACAATTAGGTAATATTCAGAGAAGACATCTCTTTAACCTCCTGCGTACATTTTTAGGACACATTTACAAAAAAAAAAGTCTTATAGAGAATACTGATGCACCGTGACAACTAGTTCAACCGCATTGCATTGATTTATTTATAAATTAACTAATCCTAGATGCTTAAGACTATGAAACAGAGAACCATTTTGAGTGACATGACATCGGCAATTGATAATGTAGGGAAACAGTAGACGATTGCTCATAATTGCATTAAAGAATGAAAAATTCCTTTGATGATGTGCACAGATGACTAGATGATGACCAAGCAGTTTTGAGTTGATAAACAGCTTTGTTGGTCTGTTGATATCTGTTCTTCATGACCTAGAAACATCAGTCCCAGACACACATGAGCAAAACAAACAAACCCGGATACAGGACAACAGCAGGAGGCGCTCTGACTATGGCAAGCCAAGTAACATTTAATCTATAAGCCTTACTAGTATCTTTTTCATGTTTCTAGTACTTATTTTTTAGATACTAGTAGCTTTTCCATTAAGTACTAGTGCTTATTCATTAACTACTGCTTATTCTTAAAGGGGGGGTGCTATTTCATGCATACTGAGTTTTTTACACTGTTAAAGAGTTGGATTCCCATGCTAAACATGGACAAAGTTTAAAAAATTAAGTTGTACGTTTGAAGGAGTATTTCTGGATACTCCTTCCGGTTTGTCACAAGTTTCGGAAAGTTTTTTTCGAGTATGGCTCTGTGTGACGTTAGATGGAGCGGAATTTCCTTATATGGGTCCCGAGGACACATTTGCCGGAAGAGCGCGCGCTCCCGTAGAGCAGAGCAATGAGAGGCTGAGAACAGACAATCACTGATCAGAGCGAGAGCGTCGCGAAAAGTCACAAAAGAAGTGTGTTTTTGGTTGCCAGGGCAAGACAACCCTGCACAGATTACCAAAGAAAAAACAGCATTAAGGGACCAGTGGATGGAGTTTATTTTTACAGAGCATCAACAGAGTTGTGCAAGTGTTTGTGTTTGTTCCCTGCATTTCGAAGATGCTTGTTTTACAAACAAGGCCCAGTTTGACGACGGATTTGCATATCGTTTATTTCTTAAGGATGATGCAATCCCAACGAAAAAGGGTCACAATCGTGTGATGGAAACGCATGCGGTGAGTAAAACTGCTTAAAATATCTCTGCCTCCTTGTTAGTGCGTCCGCCTCCCATCGGAGACCCGGGTTCGAGCCCCGCTCGGAGCGAGTCGTTGCTGCTGCTGCTCTCGTTAAGTTTCAGCCTCGGGATCTGATTCTGGGTCATAAATAAACGGCTGAATCTGACTGTTAGCCATGGTTTGTTTTGGATGATGGTTTTTTCCTCAAGGTAATGTCACTCCAAACGCTCTCAACGCAAAAGCCTACTGGCGCGCGTGATTCTTTAGCTCCGCCCACACGTCACGCCTCCAGTCGGTCGTGTTTTTCCGGGAAAAATCGGTACAGACTATCTTTCTCTTATGAATATAATAAAACTAAAGACTTTTTGGAGTTATGAAGGATGCAGTACTACTCTATAGGTACTCAAGATTAACAGGATATTGGGTGAAAACGAGCATTTCACCCCCCCCCCCCTTTAAGGTACTAGTGTCTTTTGTAAAGTTACCAGGGAAATGCATGTACAGCACTCAATACTTAGTTGGGGCTCCTTTTGCCTGAATTACTGCAGCAATGCAGCGTGGCATAGAGTCGATCAGTCTTCGGCACTGCTCAGGTGTTATGAGAGCCCAGGTTGCTCTGATAGTGGCCTTCAGCTCTTCTGCATTGTTGGGTCTGGCATATCGCATCTTACTCTTCACATTTCCCCATAGATTTTCAGGCGAGTTTTCTGGCCAATTAAGAACAGGGATACCATGGTTCTTAAACCAGGTATTGGTAGCTTTGGCACAGTGTGCAGGTGCCAAGTCCTGTTGGAAAATGAAATATGCATCTTCATAAAGTTGGTCAGCAGCAGGAAGCATGAAGTGCTCTAAAACGTCCTGGTATATGGCTGTGTTGACCTTGGACTTCAGAAAACACATTGGACCAACACCAGCAGATGACATGGCACCCCATACCATCACTGACTGTGGAAACTTTACACTGGACCTCGAGCAACATGGATTGTGTGCCTCTCATCTCTTCCTCCAGACTCTGGGACCCTGATTTCCAAAGGAAATGCAAAATTAACCTATCAGTGAACATAACTTTAGACCAGTCCGGTCCTTTTTGTCCTTAGCCCAGGCGAGATGTGTCAGGGTTGGCAAGGGAGGAACTCAAGTGCAGACAGGAATCGGGTTACACAGGGGATTTATTATATACAAAAAAAGGGGAAAAACAAAACCCACGAGGGGGAAAACAAGGGCTAGGGTAGACACTAAATAATTTAACAAAAACTGAGTAGACAAGGTAAACAAGGACTCTAAACAGGAGAACACGAACTACAAATAAACACTCACTGCTAGACAAAAGACTTCTTTGAGGGGTTTCAAGGACAATATATCTCAGGAGGCTGACAGGTAGGAACACATAAGTTGAACATTCACAGAGTGGAACAATGAACCGACGCAAGACAGAGCACACTAGGAGATCTAAATAGGGGAACTAATCAGGACACAACAGGTGGCACAGATAAGGCAATCACAACAAGACTAGGATAACAAGGGGGGCGGGGCAAGGGAACGAGACAACACAAGCACATGGCCCAAAGACAAGGCCATGTGCTTGAACACAAAACACGGGTCTGCCATGATCCTGCCTCAAGACTAGGAAAAATCAAGGACACGAGGGCAGAATCATGACAGAACCCCTCCCTTAAGGAGCGGCTTCCAGACGCTCCTCAAGGGAACATCAAACACGGGACATGACTGACATGACAGACTGGGACACAGACACAAACCAACAAGACATGACAAATAATAACAACGGCAAACATGAATACACAATGGCAGGGTTAGGGTGGCAAATCAAAAAAAACAAACAGGGAAGGGGAGGAGGCGGGAGCACAAAGTTCATGGGGGACAGACCAGGGTGGGTGGGAGGGGTAGGGATCTTAGGAGGACAGGACGAAGGCTGACGACGGGGGGTACGGGCAGGTCTGGGTGGTGAGGGGCGGGGAGGGGTCTCGGGACAACTGACAGAGGACATGACAGGAGCAGACACGGGATGCGGGGCAACACTTACGGGACGCGGGGAGACGACAGCTGGACACGGGGGAACAACATCTACTGGACACGGGGAAACAACAGGACACGGGACATCTACGGGACACGGGGCAACATTTACTGGACACGGGCCAACACTCACGGGACACGGGGCAACACTCACGGGACACGGGGAGACGACATCTACGGGACATGGGGAGACGACGGCTGGACACTCGGGATTTCTGTGGACTGGGTCAGGGGACAAGACAGGACTGACGGGGACTTCTAGGATCTGGACAAGACGAGACAAATAATCTGAGAAGGCTTTAGCAGCTAGGATAACTGGTATCTCCTTACGAGATGAGACAGACTGTACTAGAGTCTTTGCTGCAGAGTCGGCCGCGGCTCTCTCCTCCGCCCTCACGACTGCAGACTTGCATACAGCTCTCTTCTTTGCCGGCTCGGGCACGCCAGCGCTCACCGCTGCTGGTTCGAGACAACACAAGCCCATGGCCCAAAGACAAGGCCATGTGCTTGAACACAAAACACGGGTCTGCCATGATCCTGCCTCAAGACTAGGAAAAATCAAGGACACGAGGGCAGAATCATGACAAGATGCTTCTGACACTGTCTGTTGTTCAAGAGTGGTTTGACACAAGGAGTGCGACAGCTGAAACCCGTCTTGCATATGTCTGTGCGTAGTGGGTCTTGAAGCACTGACTCCAGCAGCAGTCCACTCTTTGTGAATCTCCCCCACATTTTTGAATGGGTTTTATTTCAAAATCGTCTCCATGGTGCGGCTATCCCTATTGCTTGTACAACTTTTTTCTACCACATATTTTCCATCCCTTCGCCTCTCTATTAATGTGCTTGGACACAGAGCTCTGTGAACAGCCAGCCCCTTTTTGCAATGACCTTTTGTGTCTTGCCCTCCTTGTGAAAGGTGTCAATGGTCATCTTTTGGACAACTGTCAATTCAGCAGTCTTCCCCATGATTGTGTATGCTACAGAACTAGACTGAGAGACCATTTAAAGGCCATTGCAGGTGTTTTGAATTAATTAGCTTCTTAGAGTGTGGCACCAGGTGTCTTCAATATTTAACCTTTTCACAATATTCACATTTTCTGAGATACTGAATTTTCCTTAGTTGTCAGTTATAATCATCAAAATTAATAGGAATAAACATTTGAAATATATCAATCTGTGTGTAATGAATGAATATAATATACAAGTTTCACTTTTTGAAAGGAATTAGTGAAATCAACTTTTTGATGATATTCTAATTATATTACCAGCACCTGTAGATGTATAGCCTGGTAATACCAAACTCTGCTACTTCGCTTTGCTTCGTAGACAGAGTCTGGAAGGGCATACAGTAGTTGACAAGCGTGTACTTTCTCATGGGGGGGGGGGGGGGGGGGTGAAGTTTAAAATCATTGGTATACCCATAAGAAATCACATAACATTTGGTTATGACCTGTACAGGACATTAAAGTAAAAAAAATTAGTGTATGCAGCACCAGTGTGTCCTGTACTGAACATTAATATATATAAAAACATTCAGTGTCTGCAGCACCAGTGTGCCCTGTACCGAACATCAATGTAAAAACATTCAGTGTCTGCAGCCCCAGTGTGCCCTGTACAGGACATTAATGTAAAAACATTCAGTGTCTGCAGCACCAGTGTGCCCTGTACAGAACATTAATGTACACTAGTATCTATTGGAGTAAGTACTAGTATCTAATGATTAAGTACTAGTATCTAATGAATAAGTACTAGTAACTTTACAAAATCCACTAGTACTTAAAGAATAAACACTAGAAGCTAAATAATAAGTACTAGTACTTAATGGAAAAGATACTAGTATCTAAAAAATAAGTACTAGTAACATGAAAAAAGATACTAGTATGATTTATAGATTAAATGTTACAATGGCTTTCCATACTCTGACATCACTGTAATTCAGTGAGAGATTCCGAGAAAATGAAACTTATGACAATATGGATGCCTGAAAGTTACACAAAATATTTTCTGAGCCATTCAAAGACTCTTGTGGAAACATCTGAAACTCACAGGTAGGCTTAGTGATAGAAACATTACTAGAATAATCTGAACAGAACCAAGATTAAGCATATCAAATATAGGCTACTTACCTTTTTTAGTTTACTGATGATTTTACAGCTTAACACTTTTTAGTTCATATCAGTGTGTATGATATAAATATTCCTGTACATTATAATGAATATTGATTAAAGAGTCATGATGTGATTTTATGTTGGAAAAAGTGAAAATCTGTAAATTCAATGTAGAACGATAAATAGATGCATAAATTAATTATTTAATAATTTGTAGTTAGTGATATTGAGCTAGGCTATTTGGTATTTGATGTGGGATAATGCAATGAATATTAAATCTGGGTTAGTTCAACCAAAAATTGAATTTCTTTTATCGTTTAAACACCCTCATCTCACTCCAAACCCATCCATAACTATCTCTTCAGAGAACTTAAACAAAGCTTTTTTTTTTTAGTCTATTTACTTAAAACTCTGACACTTTTAAATAGGAAGCGAATGCCTAAATAACATCTGTTCATGATATAAAACAATTATCTCTTCATAAGAATTGAATTAATCGCATAATTCATATGGATTTATTTTTTGATCTCTTTACAAACATTATGATTCATCAGACTTTTAATGGAGGGACAGAAATCCCTCAGATTTCATAAAAATATGTATAAGAAGACAGATTTTTAATTTTAGGGTGAATTATCTCATTTTGCGAACCTTATTAACCCCAAATTGCCAAAATCAGACTTTTGAGGTATTGTAAGATTATACTGAAATAAACGTTCCTCAGTTGGGAGGTGTATGTGAAGTATTTCTGTTCCTGTGGCTCAGTGGTAAAGCATTGTGTTAGCAGTGCAAAAGATAATGGGTTCAATTCCCAGGGAACACACATACTGGTAAAAAAATAAATAAAAAGTACAGTATAGCTTGAATGCACTGTAAGTTGCTTTGGATAAAAGTGTCAGCTAAAAATGCATACCTGTAAATGTATTTAACTTCAACTGTTCAGCAATAAGAATCATTTATTTTAATCGTTTATCTTTTCAGCAATGTCATCCTCCAGTGGTCCACTGTCTGAGGAGCTTCAGTGCTCTATATGTCTGGATGTGTTCACTGATCCAGTCACTGCTCCATGTGGACATAACTTCTGCAAGACCTGTCTGAATAAGCACTGGGACAACAGCCAGACCTGCAGCTGTCCTTACTGTAAAGAAACCTTCAGCCAAAGACCTGATCTCAAGATTAATATCACACTCCGAGAGGTTGCTGATCACTATAAGAAGAAAAGTCCTGAAGAAAAAAATGAAGTTCGGTGTGACATCTGTGAGGAAGGAAAGCTGAAAGCCCTGAAGTCATGTCTGGTGTGTCAGAGCTCTTACTGTGAAACTCACCTGGAGCCTCATTTGAAAGTGGCAGGTTTAAAGAAACACAAACTGATGAATCCTGTGAGTAATCTGGAGGACTACATATGCCAGAAACATGAGAGGCCTCTGGAGCTTTTCTGTAGAGATGATCGGACATGTGTGTGTCCCATGTGTGCTCTGACAGACCACAAGAACCACAGCACTGTTCCTCTAGAAAAGGAGAGTGAAGAGCAGAAGGTAAAACCGCTTTTAAATGGTTCATATCATGAGGAATCAAATTTTTATTTGATCTTCTAAAATATTTTGTGAACAGAAAGCAGTAAATGTGATGATATATTGGGCAACCTTTTGAGCAAAGTTGCTGGGTGAAACACACGGGGCCCACAACCATTTTAAAGTATACATATAGAAATTGCAGAAGAAAAACACTGCCAAAGCAACATTGATAATATATCATCACCTTAAAGGAACACTCCACTTTTTTTTGGAATTAAACAGTTGAGTTTTACCGTTTGCGAGCATAGATAATTGAATCTGATAAGACCATAAGTGTTTCGCTCAAAAATGACCAAAGAGTTTAGATATTTTTCCTGGAGATCGGCTGAATGGATTCAAAAATGGTAAAAAAAACTCAAATGTTTAACTCCATGACCATTTAAAAAAAAAGAAAGAAAAAAAGTGGCGTGTTCCTTTAAATGTCTGTTATAAATGTGTTGTGTTGGTCTGTCTATAGATGAAGATTCAAAATGAAGTACAGCAGATGATCCAGGAGAGAACCAAGAAGATTCAAGACATCAAACACTCAGCGGAAGTCAGAAAAGTGAGTTTAAAATCATTTAATTTAATATATTTACACTAGTCAATATTTGTAGTGGATCAAAACCTCTCATCTAAAACCAAAATGCATTCTTGTCTTAAGACAACTTTGACAAACTTTTTTGATTCAATTCAAATGTTGACTATGATCCACTTCCAGGTATCCAAAAGTCTTATACGCAGACCAAGTATTTCCAGTTGTCTGGCAATTTTACAGTCCCTCTTTCTGCCTTACCATATTCTAGCTTGCTTAACCTTACCTTATACCTAACAACTGGTTCCTATCAAAAAGCAGTAATTAGGAGTTTACTAGTTTATCGTGAGTATATGTTCCCCAATGATGGCATTCCAAAATATTCCATGATTTGAGTTTAATACTTTCTTTAAGCAAATTATAAATTCCCCTAAAATCAACATACTGTATGAGCAATGGTAACACTAATTCTTTGACCTGGTTCTCCAGAGAAACACAGAGATGGAGAAAGCTGCTCGTGTTGAGTTCTTCACTGATCTCATCCGCTCCATTGAGAGATGTCAGACTGAACTGCTGGAGACGGTGGACGAGCAGCAGAAAGCAGCAGGGAAACAGGAGGAAGAGCTCATTGAAGAGCTGGAGCAGGAGATCAGTGAGCTAAAGATGAAGAGCACTGAGCTGGAGCAGCTCTCACACACTGAAGATCACCTCCACCTCCTGCAGGTCAGTCAGCATCTCTCTGATCACTGATAATGCAGTATGACACTCCTCATGCTGAAGGGTTTCTCCTCTCCTGCTGTAGATTTACTCGTCCCTGTGCAGCCCTAAAAACACCAGGAACTGGCCTGAGATCAGAATGGAGACTAGTGAGAGTCTGGAGACTCTGAGGGGAGCTCTGACTCAGCTGCAGGACACTATAGATGAGAAGCTCACACAGACCGGTACATATATTTATCAGAATTTAATCTCATTAATGTAGAATGAATCAGGTTTGAGCTGAAATGCAAGCATGTGAATGTGTTTGTGGCATCATTATCAGCCATTGTTAGTTATTCATTTCAGAAACCATGCATGGGGGAGATAGAGAAACATTCATTTTATATTCACTCTGTGATTGTTTCACCTTTCAACTGTTTCATTCATATTTTGTGAATACATTTTCTAAGAGAATCTACGAACAATTGTGTGTAGATCCATCTTAGCAGCTCAGAATTGTAAATATTTTCCCAGACAATCAAACTGATGGACATCAAGACGTGTGTGTGTGTGTGTGTGCGTGCGTGCGTGCATGTGTGAAATTACATCCCTCCATCTCAAACAGCAGCTGGGCTTTAATTGTTTTTCGATTTGTTTGTCTTTATACATAAAAGATTTTTATGTTTTATTGTCATTAGTCTCTACAGAGCTGAAGTGGATGCAGCAGTATGCAGGTACAGTGATGTCTGCTCTACACTCATTTTACATTCATAAAGCTTTATTTTATTTGTACATTTACAGCTTTATTTTAAACACTTTTTAAAAGTGTTCTCAAAATATACATTGTAGCATCAGCACTTTTCTCAAAGTTTCTGAAATGGTTTGTTCAAGCATCCGGTGTCTTTCCTTGAGCCTGTTCTGCTCTGGTTAGTCAGATGACCGAGTCTTTTGTGATTGGTGTAGTGCTTAGAGCACATGTCAGAAACTAAACGCCAATTACCATAACTGTATTTCTGTTTCCTCATCATGCATAAACACAGTGATGCAAACAGTAATGAGGATGGTGGTTTTATCAGTTCAAGTCCTCATCCTTTGGAAGTGCATGCAAAGTAGATTTGCTCTCACACCCAGAAAACAGTGTCAACATGTATTTGAGGGTCAAAGTAGATGTTGTTCAAGGGCAGCCGATGAAGACCACATGCTGGAATTACCCTGTTGAAAAAAACAGCATATGCTAGTTTGGTATTGAAGCATGGCTGCTGGTTTAAGCTGGTTTAAGATGGTCCTTATCTGGTCATGAGTTGGTTTAAGATGGTCAAGTGCTGGTTCTAAGCAACTAGCTCCTGCTCAGGACCAGCTCATGTCCAGATCATAAAAAAAATACCTAACCAGAATATGACTTTTTTTCAACAGGATATGCAGATTTGTTACAAGTTTACATAGCTTTGTGCAGGAAGTAAAACCTTTATTTACAGACTAATCGTTTTGGCAGTTTAGAACCGGTTCTTTTTTCTAAAGAAAAGAAACAATAACTATTTATTGTGCACAATATCTTTGCAGAGCTTTTACGTTCACAAACAGCTTCATTAACACATGAAAGGTAATATCTGAAAAGGCATAATAGGGGCACTTTAACCTGTCTTAATCCTAATCCTAATCTCAAAATCTGTCTACGGTAAAGTTGTGATGCATTTTCTTTGTTTTCTCAGTGGATGTGACTCTGGATCCTGATACAGCTTATCCTGATCTCATCCTGTCTTATGATGGAAAACAAGTGAGAAATGGAGACATTAAACAAAAGCTCCCATATAGCCCAAAGAGGTTTACTTACTGTTCAAATGTCTTGGCAGAGGAGGGATTCTCCTCAGGGAAGTTTTATTATGAGGTGCAGGTAAAGGGGAAGACTGAATGGGAATTAGGAGTGGCCAGAGAATCTGTTAAAAGGAAGGGAAAGATCACACTGAGTCCTCTGGATGGATTCTGGACTGTGTGGCTGAGAAATAAGAATCAGTATGCAGCCCTCTCTTATCCCACTGTCCCTCTGTCTCTAAGAGTGAGACCGCAGCGCATCGGTGTGTTTGTGGATTATGAGAAGGGACTGGTCTCCTTTTATGATGTGGAGTCAAGCTCTCTTATCTACTCTTTTACTGGTCAGTCTTTCACTGGCAAAATCTATCCATATTTTAGTCCATCCTTGAGCTTTAATGGTAGAAACTCAGCCCCTCTGATCATCACACCTGTCAATTACAATCAATGAATTTACACTCTCAGGTTGTGTGTCAAAGCATTTTTAGCCGGATGAAAATGGCTATTTGTTGCCACTTAAAGCTGCAGTCGGTAACTTTTGACGCTCTAGCGGTTAATAAACAGAACTGCTTGCGTCTTGTGGAAGAACAGCGTAGCCGGAACTACTTCTCTCTGTTTATGTCTATGAAGAATCACAAAGGTACTGGGTTACTCCGCCGCGGTACCCCCGAAGCAATCTAAAATAGTCCGAATATAAACACTTATTATAGATGCACCCTAGTGATTCAGGACAAGACAAAAACACGGTTTGGAAAATGGATTCATGGTGTACTCGCTTATTATATACATTTGTTCTACATTTTGAACACAAACAAAGTTACGGACCGCAGCTCTGATTGGTTGTTTCTTACCGGGAGCGATGGATTTCTGCAAATGGCAATAGGACACTGGGAGGAGCCAGAGGAGCTTGATTTTTTCACAGATCTGTCTCATATTCTACTGTCAGGACATAATGACAGGTTTAACAAATATGTAAAAAATATATATTTACAAAAGTTACCTACTGCAGCTTTAATGGCAATTAGCTTGATCAAGGTTGTACTTAATTTATATATATATGATCTGTTTACTTTTATGATTAATGATGAACCAAAACCATCTTAGCAAAACTGTATAATCCTATATGATTAATTATGCATAATTAAAAGGGGGGGGGGGATGTTGCATACAGAAAATTAAAATGAAGACTTGGAATTATGACATTGTTTCCATGACAGATTACCGCTTAATTATCATTACCATACAGCATTATCATTAATTAGAAATAAATTTACTGTTTTACAATATATCACAATTAAATGTTCACATCACAAAGGATACCAATCGGGTCACAATAAAATACAAATCTATGTTTTAATAATAGGCTTTTGCCCTGTGAGGGTTTGCATTACAATTACAATTCTTTAGCAAAAGCACTTGTAATTTAAATTGATCAGATATTTGAAGTGCATTAATCCATGTATAATTTTTATATATATTAAATATATAGTATAATTATGCTTTGTGAACCAGAATAACTTTCTGCTTGTTCATCGCTGCTTGCAGCTTTAATATTTAAATAGGATTTGTATCTAGCCCCCGATAGTGAAAATAACTACGTGCAACTTGAATTTCATTTATTGTACCCTTTAAATTAGCTTGAAAGATCAACAACAGCAGTAGTATAGTGTAACATTTATTTGAAACATGTATTTGGTACTTGCTACCTTTTATTTTTCCTTTCCTTCGCATAAACCCCACGGACCAACAGAAACTCAAAGGTGCTTAGGAGCCAAAACAAACTCCAGAGAGTTTGCTTTGGTGAGCTGTTTTGAACTGCCATGAAGAAAAAAACTCAAACTCCATGATTTTGTTCGAAACTACATATTTAGTTTGAAGTATACAGGGGCCGTTAAATGTCACAATAGAGTAGAAAAGACTATTGCAACTTCCACTTCATGTCGACTCTATTGTTGCATAATGAAACACCAGTGGATTTGAACAGAGATCATCCATCTGCATTACAGTGATCACACGCTGGCGAGACACAGAGAAGCGTTTGTTCCCCCGAAGCCGAATGAGTTGGTGAGAGCCACTCTGCGTCCGCTGGAGCTCCAGGTCTGTGCTGTGCAGGGCACATAGTTCAGGTCAAACTCTGGTTCGGTGCGGTCCAGGTTGAGGGTGGGCGGCAGGACGCTGTGGTGACACGCGAGGGCAGTGAAGGCGGCCTCCAGCGCTCCAGCCGCTCCCAGCAGATGACCGCTCGCTCCTTTAGTGGAGGACACGGCCAGTGAGTACGCATGCTGCCCAAACAGTCTCTTAATGGCAGTGTTCTCCGCGGCGTCTCCGAGCGGCGTGGAGGTGGCGTGAGCGTTGACATACGTCACGTCTGAAGGAGACACTCCAGCATCACGGAGAGCAGCAGTCATGCACCTGAAACACAGCAGGAGAAGCTGATTAATACACTCCTGGATGATCCCTGCAATTATATCCAAGCATATGAAAGAGTAGCAGTAGTATATTTTTATTAAATATACATTAAAACACTACATACATTAAAAGTGAGACAGTCCAAAAAAACCTGCAATTGAGTAGGGTCTAAGCATATGAAATAAAACAATATCTAAGCATTCAAATTTCATCACGTTTGAAGGTCAACTGCCTGCATATATTTAATAAAGCCCTAAAATAAAGTATGTATTAAAATAAAATGAAATGTAATAACAAATGTGAAAATACTTTATTTCTGATTAATCAAAATGAACTTTTTTTTTGTTAAATGCATAAGTATGTGAAAACCTCTTTGAACTGTCTTATATTTGTACTATCCATGTTCTGTAATGCCTGTTACCAAACAATGTTATATATGATTATGTTGTGTTGCAATAAAAAAGCCCAGGTTACAAAAATAAATGTTTATTTGTGTACTAATAAGTGTACGTAAAGGGATGAATGTAATTATATTATTCTACATAAACGGTCTCTTAAACTTTAAAGTATTTGATCTGTTTCTTTTTTGGGGGGGGATAATTCAAAATCTATAGTTGCAAATTCTATAATTTATTCTATTCCATTACTTAATAATTCTATTAAAAAAGTAGTAGAGAAAAATAAACTGGACATCACTAATTTAATATAATATAATTTTAATTATATATTAAAGAAAATTAAATGTATTTGGAATACTCTTTGAACTATGTGCTTTTTTTTCTTTTCTGTTTTATATATTTTCCATGTCCCTCATTGTCTATCATCAGTTTAAGTTTAGTATCATTGACACCCAATTATATTTTTTCTTAAAATATCAAATTAGACTTAGGGTTAAGGTTTTTGCTTTCATTTTAATAATTTTGTTGTTTTGGCATTTTATCAGGTTCTATGAGTATATATATAGTCTCTATAGTATAATTTTTTTAAATTATTATTTAGTCTTAGTTATTTTAGTATTTCAAATTAAGCTAATAAAATAAGTTACATTTTATTGTATTATTGTAAATAATGAAAATGTATTATTATGGTGCTAGTCTTAGATAAATCCTATCTGTCTTCAAATGAGGTTTTATATAATTTGTGCTATGTTACATTGTAATAAAACAGAGTCATGTTTATTTTCTATGTTATTGCATTTCTATGCTAAACAGTATTACCGAAAGGCACCGTCTCCGTCTGCGGTTGGAGCCGTGATGTGGCTGGCGTCTCCGGAGAGCCCGTATCCCAGCACCTCAGCGTACACCCGCGCACCCCTCTGCTCTGCATGTCTGTACTCCTCTAGAACGAGCACGGCCGCCCCTTCTCCCATCACAAACCCCTCTCTGTCTGGATGGAAGGGGCGCGAGGCCAGTCTGGGCTCCTGGTTCCAGTGGGTGCTGAGGGCTCGAGCGCGAGCGAACCCTGCGATGGACAGCGGACTGACGCAGGCCTCCGTCCCGCCGGCGAGCATCACCTCGGCGTCACCGTGAACAATGAAACGAGTCGCGTCTCCGACAGCGTGAGCTCCTGTGGTGCATGCGGTGGACACGGCGTGATTGGGTCCCTTGAGTTTGTGTTTGATGCTTATGTGTCCCGCGGCCATGTTCACCAGGATGCGAGGGACGAAAAACGGACTGACTTTGCTGTAGCCGCGTGTCTGAAAGGCCGAGGCCGTCCGAGCGATTTCCTCCAGAGACACCATACCCATCCCGACCGCCACACCGGTGCTCAGCTGCTCCTCAGGGCTTCTGGGAAACCATCCGCAATCCTCAAGAGCCAGCTGGGCGGCACCGATGGCCATAACCGTGGCTGGAGACATGCTGTTGAGCTCTCCTTTGGACACAAACGCCTCTTCGTTGAAATCTCCATGTTTATCTCCTCGTGGGACACGGGCTGCCACCTTACAGGGGACCGTCTTATACTCCTCTGGGTCCAGAGCAACCAGACCACTCTCTCCACCAATCAGACGCTGCCAGGGCAGAGCACTTCCTGTCCCGAGGGGAGAGACGAGTCCGATGCCGGTGATCACCACCCTCCTGTGACTCTGAGCTGCTCTAGTGTAGCGTCTCAAACACATGCAGCTCTTCACGGTGGACAGAGAGCCTCCAGAGAGTCTCAGGAACATCTTCTGACAGCATCTCAGAGACATTGTGACCAACCTGTGCTGAGAGGACTGAGACCACATCAGACCTTCACTGCAAGAAATAAGGAAAAAACAAGTAGATCATTACTATTGCTGCAGTCTTAATTTCAGTATATATCATAGTAAAAAAATAATGATAGAACAACAAGAAAATCTTTTTTTTTATTGATTTATTTTTTAATTCGATAAAAAAAATGAATAATAAAATCAGAGTTAATAGTGAAAACACATTAACCATTTTATATATATATATATATATATATATATATATATATATATATATATATATATATATATATATATATATATATAATGAGAATGAAGAGTTAATTTGCAAAACCAGGTAGTGACAACTGAGCCAAAATGACATTATATTTATTATCACCTCATTATATATATTATATATAGCATAATATATGTATAGCATACATATACATGTTGCAATAGCATTTAGTTATGTATAGATATATATACATACATACATACACCCACACACACACACACACACATACATATATATATATATATATATATATATATATATATATATATATATATATATATATATATATATAATTGTGACCTGACATCAGAGCCAATCTGACATGCTATATTATTATATCTATCATATCTTTATTAGCATAAATACTGTGTGCATAAATATCTATAAATAACTAAATGCTGTTGCAACATATATATTTATGCTGTATATAGTATATATATAATTAGGTGATAATAAATATAATGTCACTGACTGAAATATCAACCACCCAGATATAAAATGTATATGTTAGCTATATATTAAACTGTATTTAGAAAATAAGCTTTTAAAAGGTTGACTATGCTTTCAAACAGAATAACCTTGACAGACAGTATCACACTTTCAAGCTCCAGTCACTCAGAATTATGCACTGAATATTGTAATGCATGAATTGACATCTATCCACTTAAATGTCACACAGAATTATAACTAACAAGTAATTAAACTCAGATACGCACTTGTGTTCAAGTGGATTCGGCAGAGGCAAAAGTAAACAGACCAGAGACAGACAGTGGCTGACTTCCGGTTCATGGTTGGTGATTTCTATAATACAAGTCCCCAGATTTAGTGCTAAAAGTCCTCGTTTGATGGATCAGAAATCGCGATTTACTTATTCTTATACTAATTACTAATGTGACTCATTATAATAGTAATAATAATATATTTTATTAGATTATCTATATTATGAAATTATAAAAAAATGAGCAGTCGTGTTATTAAAAACAGGTTGAGGAAATATAAGCAGTGCTAGGATAAGCCAACAGAAAACCATTAGACTGAGGACATCTACTGGTTAGAGTCGTGCAAATGCAACGAGAACAGCAAAAATGTACAATTAAATATTAGTACGTACCATTTTAATTCATTTGTATGACTTATTATTGATTATTCATATATAAAGTTTTACTGTAAAATTAAACTAATTAAATATTAAAATCATAAACATGTACTGTGTTTATATACGCATACACACAAAATGTATTTAGTAATTTATTTAATGTTTTAATTAGTCTAATTTCATTTGATTTTTGCGTAACGTTAGAGGGGCTTTTTCACGTATCGTTACGGAAGAAGCTTGCAATAACATCCTAATTTAAAATATATTTATTATTTTCTTCATACAGTATGAAAACTAAAAATGTGAGTAAAATCATTTTTTCTTTGATTAGATTTTAATAAAGTAATATCTGATTGGTCACGTGGTGCCGCTCGCGAGCGCGGCGGCGTCTGTTTTCTGTTAAAAACGAACGCGGGATCTTAAATACCTTATATTTATTTTGATCAAATTTACCATGTTAGACCAAATAAACGTTATGTAGTCAAGCGAAAACACATTTCTATGCTGATGGACATGATTTTAACCTGGAAATAGAGATTAACTAACTATATTTGAGCATTAAAATGTCGGGGTTGATTCTGAGGTAAGTTAACAGCACACTGGCAGCCGGCACACCTAAAAATAGATGCAGAATTATTTTTTATAGTCTCAATAAAAAATGTTTACTAAACTTGGGCTATTGTTGTTTACTTAGAATATATATATATATATATATATATATATATATATATATATATATATATATATATATATATATATTATTATTGTTTTTTTTTTCGTGACTCGGTTGATTCAGATCGGCACTTCGGAGCATGTTCGCGACTCGGTTGATTCAGATCGGCACTTCGGAGCATGTTCGCGACTCGGTTGATTCAGATCGGGACTTCTGAGCATGTTCGCGACTCCGTTGATTCAGATCGGCACTTCGGAGTCTGTTCGCGACTCGGTTGATTCAGATCGGGACTTCGGAGTCTGTTCGCGACTCCGTTGATTCAGATCGGCGCTTCGGAGCCTGTTCGCGACTCGGTTGATTCAGATCGGCACTTCGGAGCCTGTTCGCGACTCGGTTGATTCAGATCGGCACTTCGGAGCATGTTCGCGACTCGGTTGATTCAGATCGGGACTTCTGAGCATGTTCGCGACTCCGTTGATTCAGATCGGCACTTCGGAGCATGTTCGCGACTCGGTTGATTCAGATCGGGACTTCGGAGTCTGTTCGCGACTCCGTTGATTCAGATCGGCGCTTCGGAGCCTGTTCGCGACTCGGTTGATTCAGATCGGCACTTCGGAGCCTGTTCGCGACTCGGTTGATTCAGATCGGCACTTCGGAGCATGTTCGCGACTCGGTTGATTCAGATCGGCACTTCGGAGCCTGTTCGCGACTCGGTTGATTCAGATCTTGTTTGAGATTTTTTTAAATTCAGATCTGGACATCGAAGCAGGAAGTGTTTGTCAAACAGTTAATTGGTGATAAATGAATATTTGGACTTGAGGCTTTTTTTTTTTACCTGTCGATTCAGCATGTACATGGACCCACACACAAAGGTGGACACACTCTAGACCAGGGGTTCCCAAACTTTTTAGCCCGCGACCCCATGATAAATACGCTGCTGCCCCGCGACCCCCCCCCCCCCCCCCCCCCCAAAAAAAAACACCTCTCGTCGCGTGAAATGTACAGCAAATCAATTTTATGCCCAGTCTCAAAGCACACGAAGTTATATTTTATTGTTCTGCGTGCAGAATCAGTGTTACAATTCTGCATGAGCTGCTCGATATCCACCTGTTCTCTCTCGGAAAGTAACTGTGCAGCTATGTTGGGTTGAACTCGTTCATTATTCTGCCATCAGGAACCAGTCGAGTAAGTCTGAGCTGCTCACACGCGTGCTCACACCCGTGCGCGCGCGCGCACGCACACACGCACGCACACACACACACACACACACACACACACACACACACACACACACACACACACACACACACACACACTCATGCTAATCCGCTAGATGTGTCACTTTATGCTTTCCATGGTGACGCGTCATTGCTTGTCACGTGACATACCGCAGCAACAACAGAGCTGAATGAATGATCCGCTTTTCTCATTTTTCCTTTTTTATTCAAAATATTAACAAATTTGTTAGATATGGCATGAAATAGCTGATATTCCGATTGTCAAATATATGCAAGTGGAAGTGTTTTGTTGTTTAAACACCTTTATAACGATCGCGTTAGTTGAGCTGTATGCGCGATGGGCGCCGCCATCTTAGTTTGTGCCGCAGACGCAGTTCAGAGAATCAGATCTGTTGGATTTACAACACGTGAATTCATCCACTTCTCCCGAAATACATAAAAGTAAGTGGCTGGTGAACTGGGAGAATAATGGAGTAAACTTTAAAGTTACTTACACAATGTGTATCTGATATGAATAAAATGTGTCTAATTATAATGAAAAAGATTATTATTGCCTCTTCCTTTGACAGCAGTGTGTATTTTACAAACTCTAAATGTATTGTTTTTTCTAGTACTTATATGTCTGAAACCTAAAATAAACATTATGTGGTTGAAAACACTGAAAAGTTGTGATGACAGCTCTGAGCGCACTTGTCTCTGGCTCAGCGCCAGCCAACTCGCGAGAGCACATTTGAATTTCACGTCATGCACTGACCGGTGTGGTCGTAACAGTTACACTCCAGGGACTAGCCTAGACTGATCACACCGGTGTGATCGTACGTGCGATGCGAAAGAGTTAAATTAATTGAAACAAAAATATATAAAGCCTATATCGAAATCATCTCGCGACCCCTGCGCCGGGGTCCCGCGACCCACCGTGGGGTCGCGACCCCTACTTTGGGAACCACTGCTCTAGACGGTTGTGCCAGGTAGGGTGACCACCCGTAACGCGTGCGCGCACAGCGTTTGAAGCCCAATACATGCGTCCCACTAATTGAGACTGTGTCACGCATAATCAATGCTTGCTCAAAAAAAGTTGGTCGCTATATCTGGAGTCACCAACCCGTCGATCGCGGTCGACAAGTCGATCTTGGAAGCATTTTAAGTCGATCGCGAAGATTTTTCAAAATCTGAGGAAAAAAAGTGCGAGCCTCCGCTGACTGCGCGCGCACCTCCCGAAACAGACGAGACATTTATACTTGACACAACTGTTTTAGACTGAAAACCAGACCATACAACTGATTTAGCCGCGGGTGCCGGTGTGATGAGATGTACTAATATCCGTCTGCTCGGGCATGATTGTTTTAGGCCTGTAAATGATTGATTATTGAGGTAATAGGGATGGCACGGTACGCTGAAATAAAAAAAAAACCGTTCGGTTCACCACACACGGTTCGGCACGCGCTTCAACTTAAATCTGACAAAGCATCTGTAATATCATCTGTAATATGGCTTGCTATAAATGGCAGTAAGTAAAGTCGAGCTGAAAAGCTGTTTTCGGCAGCTTAAGCTCTTACTGTTCTGTCTCTTTTCTGTGGGCTTGTCTTCAGTGGTCTTTTTTGTTGAATCCAGGGTAACAGGAGGATCTGAAGGCGGAGTTTGCAAACTTTAACGGAGGAATGTTCTCTTTATACCTCCTACCAAGAGGGAGGAACCGTTAGACCGCACCTGCAGCAGATCTGTCCGCGTCTCGTCTGTTAAATGAGCGTGTGTTTGTTATGGTGTTGACAGACGCGCATCGTTTGTTTCCTGTGAGGTTGTTTTGTGCTCTTGTATGATGTCAGAGAGCCCCTCTGTGTCCGGGACCCCCCAGCGCCTGATGCCTCTGGCCCTCAGGGGAGACTGGACGGCACTGGAGCAGAAGCTCAAGACGCTGGAGAAGGGACACCCGGAGATCTTCCACATCGACGAGGTGAGAGACGCGCTCCAGGGGCTTCTTATCGCATGCATGTTTCAAAGGAGGGTTCCGTTATGAAATAAATATATATTTATATTTGAATTCGAATTTGAATTTACCGTATTATATAATATTTTGGCGTGCAGTATTTATGAACTCACGTTACACTCGGAGTAAAAAAAAAAAAAATAAATGTAGAAAATTTTAAATAAATAAAATGTAATTAACCTTTTTGATATTTGAGTCTTAACAGTGTGTATAAAATTAATAATAATAAAAACAAATATATATATTTCTGTGTGTGTGTGTGTGTGTCTGTATGTATTAATTAAATGTGTATAAATAAAATGAACATTTATTAATTTAATACATTTCACTTCATTTCAGTCTATATATTAGTTTAGTATTAAAATAAAACTTGACAAAGTATTATTATTATTTTTGAATTATTAAAATATACTAAATACATCATATATAAATTATTGCTGTAAAATTAAACAAATTAGAATATTCAATTCATAAGCATTTACTGTGTTTATATACGCATACAAATGTTTAGTAATTTATTTAATGTTTTAATTAGTCTAGTTTGATTTTAAATCTTTCAATTTCATTTGTTTGTTTATTTATAATTTTGTATATATTTCAAAGAAAAATCTAAGAAATGTTCAATCAATAAACATTTATTGTATGCATGTGTATGTATGTGTTGCATATTACATTTTCTGGTGTTTGCTGTTTTATAATACAAAGCAATATATTTACCGTAACTGCTGTAGTTATATACCATTTAAAAAAATTAATAAAATTAATAAAATACTTGTGCTGTCTGAAGTTGTATTGTGGTACAGAACCAATGGATCTGTGTAATGTGTTTTAGCTAAACAAAAACGGTTCCTAAAATCAGTACAGCTGTGTTTTTGATCTGCTTATGCAGTGTTCAAAATGCTGTATAAAAAAAATAACTTGGATTTGAATGTTCAAGCTGTTCCACATTTATATTGATTTCCCTCTTGTGTAATCCAAACACTTCAGCCGTGAATATAAGCACGGTACTGAATCATTTCTCGCCGCAGTGAAATATTGACTATGTTCCCTTGTCCTCCCGCAGGAGTCTGGCTTGAGCCTCCTGATGGTCGCGGTGCGAGAGAGCCGTCTGTCTATCGTTGACAGGTTGCTGGAGCTGGGTGTCAATCCAAGTGACAAAACGAAGGTAGGAGTTTCCCAGCGTCTGGAGTCATGTCTCAACTTAAATAACTCCCACTCCTGTGAGACAAAACCAGAACACGTCACTCAACGCAGATGTTGTTCATTAGGAGCAGGCAATTAAGCTTTTTAATGGAAAAGGTTCAGTGGTTTTGAAGTTATTAAATAACACTAGATTTTCTGAAGCGAAGCTGCTAGGGTGTTTGCTATGTTAAAAGGTCACCCAAGAAAGAAAATTAGCTGAAGTTGTACTCACTCTCAGGCCGTCCAAAATGTACATGAGTTTGTGTCTTTATCTAAAGAGATTTGGTGAAATGTAGCATTATATCGCTTTTGCAACAGTGAATGGGTGCCGTCAGAATCAAAATCAAAACAGCTGATTAAAAACCGCACAATAATCCACACCAATCCAGTCCATTAGTTAATGTCTTGTGAAACAAAAAGCTGCATGTTAGTACAAAACAATAAACAAATCCATCATTAACTTAAAACTGATTGCTTCCAGCTGATATATGACTCTTCTATTCATAATAAAAAAAAAGGCTTTGAATCAGGAGAGAAATATGCACAGATCAAACACTGTTTACAAGTGAAAACAGTTCAAAACAAATACTTGGATGGATTTTGATGTAAGAGTCAACAGGAGATTGACTTTTTACTGGAGGAAGTGTTATTATGGCTTCACAAGATGTTAATACATGAACTGGATTTCTGTGGATGTTTTTAATAAGCTGTGTGGACTCTCATTCTGACGGCACCCATTCACTCTAGAGGATCCATTGCTGAGCAAGTGATGTAATGCTGAATCTCTCCAAATCTGATAAAAGAACAAACTCACCTACGTTTTGCATGACCTAAGGATATGGAAATTTTCAGCAGTTCCACATTTTGGGGGAACTATTCCTTTTCCTCATTTTAGGTGTTTGCTCAAATCACAATTTATTGTCTTATTAATTTTTTATGCGGTCATGGAATCTGACACATAAAGCGTGTGATGTTTTAGCTGTACTACAGTAAGTAGGTGTCAGTATCTGAGTTTTACAGCTCAGTGGACGCCTCGTGAGTTATTGTCACTCTGTGGTCACTCAGAAGACTGAATCTAACAGGAAAAATAAAGAGGTGACGAAACTTGGAATTGGACATTTGTGTGAGGGTAAGTGGGCGAGAGAGTTTTACAGCAAATCTGTCCGCCTGTTCAACATGTGCTGCTCTTCCAAAAACATCAGCCTTTTCAGTGTGATTGTGTATATAGAGAAATTAATACTTTTGTTCATCACAAACACATTGAATTGATCAAAAGTGACATTTATAATGTCACAAACGATTTCTATTTCAGTTAAATGCTGTTATTTTGAACCTTCCATTAATCAAAGAATCCTGAACAGTATAATTTTTTAACCATTTCCACAGAAATATAAAGCAGCACAGCTGTTTTCAGCATGATAATAATCAGAAATGTTTATTGAACAGCAAATCAGCATATTAGAATGATTTCTGAAGATCATGTGACACTGAAGGCTGGAGTAATGATGCTGAAAATACAGCGCTGCATCACAGAAATAAATAAAATCTTACAGTATATTCACTTGAAAACAACTATTTTAAATTATAATAATATTTCACAATATTATTACTGTATTACTATATTTTTTAACAAATAAATGCAGCCTTGGTGAGCAGAAGAGACTTTTTTGAAATGTTCCAATCGCAGTCTGATTATGAGCAAAAGCTTTACTATTAGTTAAAAAACAAATGAGTTTTTATCTCCTTTTTATAAGGACAGAGCTTAAGCAATGTTTCCA
Source organism: Carassius gibelio (assembly GCF_023724105.1). NCBI lineage: Eukaryota > Metazoa > Chordata > Actinopteri > Cypriniformes > Cyprinidae > Carassius > Carassius gibelio. The sequence goes on from NC_068414.1 coordinate 34,014,793, forward strand.
TTTGTTCTCAAATTGAATTTCATTGCTGTCTAGGAGAAACAATTGGTATCACTTGAATAAATCTTATTTCCTAATGGGAAAAAAAAGACGTTTCAGTTCAGAGGAAAATGTAATTGAAGAAATGCCTGTCTTTGTGATGATAAACCATAGTGCTGAATCTATTTCTGTTATTACACAGTTATTACTGTGAAGTAATGCGGTATGATGTGAGTGTCACAGTGAGAACTGTTTCTCATGGCTGTACTGTGGTTAGTTTATTTATTGTTGGGTGTTTTTACTTGTTGGTCTTCATCTGTGGTGACTTTTACTAGCTATATTTCTGCATATCCAAAGGGAACACGCAGTAAAGAAAATGTGGTGTACGATTTACTTTAAACCGTTTTCACTTGGAAATTGCTAGTAAATTGAATAAATAATTACAAAGGAATGGTAAGTAACACATTTAATTAAATTTGAAATTGAAGTAAAAAAGTGATTTTCTTGCTAAGTGTATTGGCGTAAAAAGTTACAACTTAGAAAAAAGTACAGTGTATAATTTATTTTTAGGTATAAATTTGTCCAAAACCTTGTTGTGATTAATCTTAAAATGTAATCAGATTATGTAATTATGTTATGTAACAAAATGCTGCATAAAAGTTGTGACATTTCTTTAAAAAAGTATTAATCATTTTATTAAATTAAACACTAAAGTTTGAAATATAAATAATTAAATAGTATTTAGTTTAAATTAATTTATTTCTGTGTAAATTTTCTAGAATGTCGTGGATGAATAGTGAGTGATTTCTAGATGTCAGTGTTGTTTGGCTGAAATTTAGTTTCCACTTCTTGTTTTTGTTTTTTGGCACTTTGCTGAGCTGCATTTTAATTTTATGTTGTTTTGTTTCGTAGCTCACTGGCACTTTCGCCGTCCATCACTTGTGTTTCAGGGGACGAGTGGAAATGATTTATGACAAGTTGTTTGTCTGTACTCGAGGTTCTCCAAAACCCATGAGGTCTGGATTCAGCCCATCGCCCAGTTTCCCATCGCGTCTATTGATTTACCCTATACATTTCTGCTGATGTAAATACTAGTTTTGGACACCGTGTGGTGAAAGATGCTTGAATAAATAATCCATGGGATGTGGGATCTTTCAGTCGCTTGCCAGTTATCTTTCAAAACTGGTTGGTTCAAAATCTGCAGAAGTTTAGTGGTGGAAACCTCACTGGGACTAGAAGTGATTCACTTAGAAATTCCTCAGCGTAATATATTCCATCCATCTTTGGACGTGTCTGGAATGCTCTTTACCGTGTGTTCATGAAGTTTAGGGGTTTGGAGAAGCACACATAGTTTTTTTCAGGTGCGTAGAGCTGGGATCTGGTGTCTTTGGCACGCTGTGGTTTAAGCCAGGGAAGATTAGTGAACAAAAGAGATTCTTTACTGTCTGCATTTGGACGTCAAGGAAAGTATGAGGTACATTATTAAAACAGCATTCTCCAAATTACGTCTTTATACATGTTCCATTTGACATAACTGCCCTAGTTTCTGCACAATTGGCATCGACTAATAAAACTAGTTGCTACAGTAGGACACATAGGTCAGTCTCAGGCTGTGCTTTAAAACCTAGTGAACCTTCTTACTGTCTAGTGTTAGTTAGTCATCATCAACTGAATTGGAAACTCAATTGATTTGAAACACTCTACATGTTGCAGACAGCAAGTCCTCGAGGCTAAACAATACAGTAAAAGCAGTAATAATGTGAAATATTACCATTTCAGATAACTGTTTTCTATTGTAATATGTGACCTTGGGGCACAAAAGCAGTCTTAAGCCTCTGGGGTATATTTGTAGCAATAGACAAAAATACAATGTATAGGTCAAAATGATAAATTTTTCTTGTATGTCAAAAATCATTAGGATATTATGTAAAGATCATTTTCCATAAAGAAATTTTGTAAATTTCCTACTGTAAATATATAAAAACTTAATTTTCGTTTAGTAATATGCATTGCTAAGAACTTAATTTGGGCAAAAATGTGATTTTCTCAGTATTTAGATTTTTTTGCACCGTCAGATTCCAGATTTCCAAATAGTTGTATCTCGGCCAAATGTTAATGATACATCAATGGAAAGCGTATTTATTCAGCTTCCATGTGATGCATGAATCTCAATTTCGAAATATTGACACTTAAGAAGTTTTTGTGGTCCAGGGTCACATATATTTAAATGGGAGGGACCATGCTGTTTCATGCATTCAAGGTTGTTTGCACTGTTAAAGAGTTGGGTTCTCATGCTAAGAATAGACAAAGGTTCAAAAAACTATCTGAACATATGACGTAGTATTTCTGTGGCAAAAGTCTTACTTCCGGGTTCGTATAAGTTTCAGAGAGTTTTTTTTTCGATCGTGGCCCTACATGACATAGATGAGGGTGGAACTCCTTATATGGTCATTTCTCCCAGGAAAACGAGCCTGCGCAAGCATTGACCAGAGCAAGAGCAAGATCTGTTAAACAAAGAGATTAAAATGTATACAAAAAAGTATTTTGATTCCTTTTATATTATTAATAATAAAAAGGCAAACATTTTATTACTTTCTCATTTGCTGTCAGCATCCAGCAAATGCACATTTATATAATTTAAATGAACTTCTTGTGAGTTCTTGTGAAGTGCAATGTGACCTGCCTGATCGCGTGTACTCTGCATGACTTTCGGTCCATACGAATGGAATGTTTTTGACATTAAATTTGTGGTTTTAAATTATGCTGCTTTTTATGCATTTGCCCACTGTCATATTCCTATCATTTTCAATGTGTGCTGTATGTAAAATGAGTATTACCTTGGCTTTATTTGAGAATATCTCTTTCTGTGTTTTTAGGCCCAAACTACTTCTGCCACAGTTCAGTTACACCATGCAAACTCTCCTGAAAATATCTGGAATCTTGGTGATGTTTTTTGATACAATGTTTCAGCCCAGTGATAGTCATAATAGTGCTAACGGTTGTGTTTCTGTTGTTTTCTTTGTGGTTCACCACGCTATAATGTTACAGTAGCATTAGCATGTTCCCTACTGTAAGCAGCTGAAATTGCAATCCTGGTTAACATTTCTCTTCTGACAGGATGGCACAGTTATTTCCAATACCAAAAATGACTTACAATAAATGTGAATTCACCAACCGCCTGTTTCAGAGAATTAATATTAATGTCTAACTGTGGTAATGTGGGTGCAAACTATCTATTCGGTTGTAGCCTGGTATTTTGTGCTTTTTTCTGAAGTGGTGACTGCTTACAACCTTTTCCCCTTTGCTCACAAACTTACGAGATCTGTGGTCATTCGGTAACTCTTGGCGATCCGGCTGGAATGTCTGTCCAGCTGTGCATGTGTGTAAAGGCCATTCACTTAACCATTGGAGTCAAGCTGTGTCAGTGACTAAAAGCTTCTGTCGTGAAATGTCCTTGGATAACCTCTACAAGCATTATAGTCTTCCACTTCACTGTCTGAGACACAGACTCCTGTGGAAACAGACCGTGAGGTCAGTAGCGCACAGGACTAAACGTCATCCATTTACACTTTGAAGTCAGTATCAGAGATGATCAATGCATTTAATTTTCTCTTAATTTTTCTCTATATTCTTCTAACTTTCAAACAGTCATAAGCTATACACTACAGGTCAAACATTTGAGATTGCTAAGTTTTTAAATGTTTTTTGGAAAGTTCTGTTCACCAGAGTCTGTGATTAAAAATATATTTTTTTTAATTTAAAAAAAGGTTTCTGTATATTGTAAATTGTAATTTATTCCTGTGATGCGCATCTGAATTTTTTTTAGCATATTCCTCCAGTCTTCAGTGTCACATGATCTTCAGAAATCATTTTATTATGCTGATTTGCTGCTCAAGAAACATTTCTAATTATTATCAGTAGGGCCGGGACTTTAACGCGTTAATTGAGATTAATTAATTACACAAAAAATAACGCGTTAACTAAGATTAATTAATTACAGAAAAAAAATTCCCGCATTTTTAATAACTTATCTTTGCACCGCGGAACGTTTCTCACTGGATGAGTTTCGGCGGGACCGATTATACTGAAGCACCAACTAGCGTTCGCATATCACCGCAGGCGTAGCACATCGAGCCTCAAGCATCACCTCAACGCAAAACATATAGCAGCTAGCGTGGACTTTACACTTTATGTTGAACTATGTATTATTTTGTTGGTGCAACAGAATATGTTGAACTGTTTTGGCCAAGGTTATTGAGAGTTGGACTTAGTATGTTATGGCCTCTGAAGCAACAGAGAGATGTTTTCTAATAGTCAGTGTTTCCAATGTTTTATATATATATATATATATATATATATATAAGCTTCCTGAATTTCTGGAATGTACTATTTCTAAATTGTTTCTAAATATGCTATTGCTACACTTAATGGCAAAAATTGCACTGGTCTGCTAGACTTGGTTGAACAAAAATAAACAATATTTTGTTGCTTAAGCTTATGTATTCAGTCATTATTCAATGGTATACTATAAATCCATGTGAAAAAAAATTACTTCTCACTGTTCTCAGATCAAATATTTATAAGCGATTAAAATGCGATTAATTTCGATTAATTAATTACAAAGCCTCTAATTAATTAGATTAATTTTTTTTTATCGAGTCCCGGCCCTAATTATCAGTGTTGAAACAGTTGCTTCATATCTGTGTAGGAAAAAAATGTTTAATATGGAGAGTCCCAAAAACATAAAAATTTTCCCGGTCGCATTGTATTTGACCGGTAGTGTGTTTTATAGATATATTATACCTTTTTGTATTAAAATGTATATTAAACTGAAGAAAAATAGAAGTAACTTTAAAAGGGATGCATCCTGACAGACATTTTGAGCGTAGAACACAACTAGTGACTACTTGCAATTAAATATTTTACACTCTTTAATGTGTTTTAATGATATGTTATGTATTTTTGTTGTAGGAATTAGTTCATTTTGATGTTGTTTTTATTGACCAGGATGGCAGATCAGCGTTACACATCGCTGCAGCTCATTCCAAAGACGAGATCGTCAAACTACTGGCCAAAAAAACTGATCCCAATTTACCAGCAGGGGTGAGCTGTTCAGTTCACTTTATCTTCATATAATCATAATCGGCTAATATTGAGATTGAGTTTAATGTTTACATGCATTGATTATTTAATTGCATTAAACATTTAACTAAAAGTCAATCAAACGTCTGTTTCGTACTTTTTAATCACACATTTTGTTCTGTTGCACATTTTTTTATAATGTAAATCACATTGTATAACAGTAGAACAGACTTTAATTCCTTAATTACATTGACCTCTGAATGCATTTTGTGTGTAAATCTTATACTCCATGTATTTCAAAGAACAGCTCACATTGATTTCACTGAATTCTCATTCATGTTTAGCCCAGTGATCAGTTGCCCCTGCACTACGCAGTGTCTCGAGCGACCGGAGGACTCGGAGTCGTGCAGACTCTGCTCAAGTTCAGCAGCAAAGATGCTCGTCTTATTCCAGACAAGGTACAAAAGCATTGATCACGCTTATTGATTAATTATATGAGAAAAATGTGTCCTCCAGAAGCTTGCGTTCTGCAAGTGAACCCCGCTTTATGGTCCCAACGCAAAGTGCACAAAATCACTTTCACCTTAAAGGTCTTTTGTCAACAGTCTCCTCTGTGTCTCTCCACATCAGTCAAACTGCCTACGCTCTTCTGTGTCCGCCGTGCCACAAGGATGTGCTGTTTTCTTTCAAATCAAAGCATAAATACACCTAGAAACGTCCATGTGCATCTACCTCTGCTGTCTACTTGTTTTCTTTTTCATCTCTTTTTTTTTATACAATAATCAACCCTCTTACAGTAGCACTCTTTGTCCTATTTCTATTCCATCTACTTGTTTTCTTTTATTTATAAAAAATATAAAACTTGACCCTCTCACACTAGCGTTCTTTATGCTTTTTGTAGTTTATCTACTTGTTATAAAAAAATATTGAAAATATTGCACCGCATTAGACTATCCGGGATTTGTCCCAGCACTTATATTTGTCCCATACACTCATATTATTGCTCTTTTGTTGGTTTTGATTGCATCTATTGCCCTTATTTTGACTAATGATTAGTCAACTATTATGGGGCGGCCCTAGATAAAAGCATCTACTAAATTAATAAATGTAAATGTAACAATTATAATTAGTTTATTAAAACTAGGATACTCACTACAGTGGCCAGAAAATGTGGTGTTGTCATATGAATGTAATTATTGGATTCAGCTAAGAAATAGATCTTCTTCACTACAAGATCAAATGTTCCCTACCATTTTCCTCTCTTTCCAGGATGGCTGTCTTCCACTGCTGCTGGCTGTTGAAGCTGGGAATACTGTGACTGTTCGGGAACTCCTTTCCGGCCAATCCGAGCCGCAGCTCAGGGCCATGAAGACAGTAAGCGTCCCATGACCTTCAAAACCTGAAGATTACATTCATACAATCGAATCAAGTTATTTAAGTCAAATATGTAACTGAAATGCAAAACACCTTTTAACATTATTTTCGAATGCCATTTGTGACGTTAACATGTTCTCAGTTTTATCATAACGTAGTGTAATTTAGGATTAATCAAGTGAAAAAGTTCTGAATAGGAAACCCTGATCATAAAAGTTTGACCACATTTGTTGATTTAGTTGGGTTTGTGTAATCAGTGGAAATTTAGCGCTCATCTCTTACTCAAAACAAAGCTCTCTAGTTCTTAAATAGGTCAGTTTACTTTTCTTTGTCTAGATCTATTAAGTGTTTTTTAACTAATTTAAAAAAATGTTGGACATCCTCATTTGCCTTTGACCTGGAATACATTTACATTTAGCAGACGCATTCATCCACTGAGTCAGAGGAACATGGGAATATCAAACCAGTGTTATTTTAGTGTCATAAATATGCTATTAGAGTTGTTCACTGATGAGAACAGAACACTGTTTAGAGTCCCAGCCTCAGAGGAGACAACAGAGCAGTGGATTTATTGAGTTATTTACTGTATATTACACTGCTTTCACACACTTCTAATATAATATTTCTTTCCCAACTGTTGACCTTCAAAAAACATAACTATTTTTGTAACCTGTGTGTTTTTAACATAAACGTGTGTATTTGACAGTTTAAGTGCAATTAGATATGAACGATATCTTAGTTTAGTACTCACATGCTGTGAACTGTGCACATGCTTCAGATGTGTGCGCTCAGAAAACCGTACACCTGAAGATTAAACTAATATGGTTTATAACGCATGATTTCAGTGCGTTAGACATGATAATCTAAACCAAGCAAATGTTTTTGTCAGAGTATCTGAGGTATGAGCTGTAAAGGCACAGCCCTTTTCTGTTTGGGGACCAGCAGTTCTTTTGCATTTAAAGATACAGAGCATTTCTGTTTCCAATCAAAACAGGAATTTTCACATTTTGACACATTTTGCGGACACCTGAGACTTACTTTACACATTCTAAAAAGGGGCATAATGAGTCTCCTTTAACCTTTATTTTATATATTAATATATATATATAATATGGTTTTAATTTGGTTTATAATTATAACCCTCATTGAAACTCAGAATCAATACCACTATAGTCTCCGAATCATGATTGGCCGTTGTTTTGAAACCTTATTTTGCATCTCAGCATGATGTATCTGTTTTATATTCTGATGGTTGAATTGTGTTTCCAGGCAAACGGCGACACTGCGCTTCACATCTGCTGCAGACGGAAAGATGTTGAGATGGCCAAAGTCCTGGTGGATTTTGGGGCAAATCCGGATTCTCAGAATGTAAGAATCTCTCTCTCACACACACACACACACACACACACAACAAGCAAAGACATGCTCAAAGGGCTTCTCTGTTGTTGATTTGTCTGGTCCTATGAGTCTGTGTCCTGTTGACCATTGACCTTTGATTGATGGACAGATGATTTCACCAAACCTGTTGAACATCAAGGCTTTCAGAGATGCTTTCCAGTTTAAAGATGTTCTGAGATCTGTTTAGTTTGAGTAATGGTTCACATCAGGCCAATAGCGAAATAATACTCTGTAACATAGTTTTTGTTCATTTTGAAATATGTTATTTTTATATTTTACAGTATGTTTTCACTTTAGTTTCAGTTTGTATTTGTTTTTATATTTTATACATATAATATATATATATATTTTTTTTTTTTTTTTTTTTTTTTTTTTAGTTTTATATTTCAGTTAATGTATATTTATTTCCATTATCAAAAAAAAAAATGTTTTTTTTTTGTTTAAGTTAAACTTAGGAAAGGCAAGAGTATTTTTTTCCGTGTTACTGATTAAATTGAACTTTTGGATAAGTCATTAGCCTGAGTATTCACATACTTTTGAATGGAAACATTATAATTTGTGTTTTAGCAGATTACGCTTGTCTAATGATGTGTCTTAATTGAAGATTAGATCAAGTCTAGACATTATTTTCCTTTAGTTTCTGTTATACATGTTAGCTTGTGCAGTAGCCACCGTTATGATAGTCGATTAAACCCAATGTGAGAGCCAGGAACAGAATAAAAGAACAGATTGGGTCCCACTGAGAGCTTTAATAAGAACAGACACAAGGCAATGGCCAGAATGGACAGTAATGAACAGAAGTGAGATAATGGATTTCAGAGGCCTTTTGAGGAAGGAAAAGGCAGATTTTGTACCCAAGGGACATGTTGACATTTTTTGGCCCCTTTTGATGGCTCACCAATTCGGTCTCCCTGTTAATGGTGCTTTCCCCCCAGGAAAAGGAAGGAAGGGGAAGAAAATATCAAAAACATCTTTGAAAATTATCTTTGTGTAAATGGAGATAGACTGTGTGATTGCTGATCACTTTAGCCACATCCTGTGCAGATAACATGTTATTTTACTATTAGTTATATGCAATTGTAGTCATTTATTTATTAAAAATTTAATTACTTGTTTTTACACAAGTTTTTTTTCTTTTAATTTATTCATGGGCTTTATAGTGTTATTAAAGTTTACTACTTTAAAATACAACAAAATAAATACAAAAACTTCTGCTAGTTGTCCAGGAAACCTTTCATTTAGTTTAATTTGATGTACTAAATTGATGTTTTAGTTGTATTATACTGTATTATTGTGCGTTACAGTCATTTTGAGTGATTTTATTAAGTACCTTTAGTTTCTAGTAACCAGGAATTATTTATTAAAAATCATTTAAATTATTTGTAATTTGATTAAAAATAGTAATACAAAAATTAATTTATAATAAATTTTAAATAATTATTAAAATGACAATTAATAAATATAATTGTAATTTTATTACAGCTGGCTCTATTCCTGTAACAAGGAGTCAGAGGCGTTCGGAGCCATGTGCAGAACTTCATTCAGAGAATGGTCGGACAGGCATAAATCAGGAACGGCGTCAGGTATTTTAGGGGTAACCAGAATCGAAAACAGAACCAAGCAGAGATCGGGGCAGGCAGCAGAGAATCAGAGTCGAAATACACAATCGAAGATCAGACACAGGAATATCAAACACAAGGGAAAGTGCTCGGAAATGCTAGACCGGCTAAACAAGACTTTGCAGTGAGTGAAAGTGATTGTGGTGCTTATATGTGTGTAAATGAGGTGCAGGTGTGGCAAGGAAATTGGCTGATGAATGAGGTGCAGGTGTGGCAAGGTGATTGTGATGCAGTGACTCAAGGGAGATGTAGTTCGGGTGTGGTGCAACAGTATGAGAGGTGCTAGTGTCCAAGTGATGATATTGGTGGTTGATGGGTGGAATGGTCCTGAGTGGAGTACCCTCTACTGAAGAAATTTTGATTACTTTGATGAATTACCTAGAATTACATTAACGTTTTAAAATAGTATTTTTGTTTTTATAATTATTACAATTCTAGGATAAAAATCTTTGAAGGATGAAAACTGCTCATTTGATAAGCCCAGAAGTGAAACTGAGTTACGCACAAAAATCTTCATCCTTGAACTGCCAGGAAAGAAGCCAAACTACAGTCAGTGAGTGTTACCTTTAAAGTCTGTTTTGACAGCTGGGATTGTTTCTGGAGCGCTCTGGAGTTTTCTGTGAGGCTTGGAAACGAGTGAAGAGTGAGTTTGAGGGTGGATGGAGGAAAATGTTTGTCCTGTTAAAGGTCAGGGATGGACGAACAGACAGCTCGTATGGAAGATTATTTGCATCATAATATTGAACTAAATCCACACAATAAACTTTTACTGAAATAAAAGATAAAAATCTTATTTTATTCCAGATAACTCTCCAGGCAACATTGATGTATATGAATGTAATAAAAAAACTGAACAACAAAGTTACCAAAATTGTAGTAAAAATTTAAATGCAAACAAAAAAATGTAAAACCAAAAACTACTTCAAAATATTAATAAAAACAAAAATAGTATCCCAATGAGACCAACATAAAAAAAAATGTTGCCTAGATAACTTACTAAAATAAATGTAATAATATAAATGATAATAACCCTGGTTGAGACAAAAGCACGGAGAAAGCACAGACTGAGTTTCAGATTCACGTTTAAGTGCTTTCTGATCAGTTATTCATCATTCATTAGAGAGTGTCTGAGTGCTTCATAAGGGGGACACAAACATACACACACACACACATTTACATTTTATTAACATTTAGTCATTTAGCAGGCACTTTTATCCAAAGTGTCTTCCAAATGAGGACAAAAGATGCAATAGAGTAACAATAGAGCAATAAAGTCCCAGTTAGTCTAATGCAGTTCACGCTGCGAGATTATATATATATATATATATATATAGAGAGAGAGAGAGAGAGAGAGAGAGAGAGAGAGAAAGAGAATGCAAGTGTTATGGGGTCATTTTAAATATAAATAAACAATTTGAAAGAATAGAAATAGAATAGAGTTCTAGTGTAAGAGGGTCTATTTTTCAAATGTATAAAAAAAAGTTGAAAGAAAAGAAATACATTTACATGTAGTAATTTAGCAGTCACTTTTATCAAAAGCGACTTACGAATGAGGACAATGGAAGCAAACAAAAACAACAAAAGAGTAATATGCAAGTGCTATAACAAAAATCTCAGTTAGCATAAAGCTGCGGTCACACTAGACTTTTCCTTCCATTGACTTCCATTCATACACATGCAAATATGTCAGACCACAAACGCAGGCCCGTGCAACGATATTTGGCATTTCACTCCGTGGCAAAATTCAAGCTTGGTGAACTCTGGCCTGTGAATTCGCATCACGTTATACTCTGTGACCAACGGCAGATCGATACGTCACAGCTTCACCTCTCATCTGAATGAAAAGAACATACATTTAAAACTGCAGTGCTGCAGGAACGTGGAGTAGACTGTATGCTTTTACATTTTATACACACACACACCAAAACAAGTAAAAATAGAAAAAATAGAAAGCTAGTGTTTTTTTTTTAAATAAAAAATAAGACAAATAGATGAAGTAGAATTAAAATAGAATAGAAAGTTCTATAGTTAGAGGGTCAAATAAAGATGGAACAGATGTGTTTTTAGTCATGTTAAGTGTTGGAGGTTCAATTGTAGATGGAAGTGATGTCAATGTGATTTTGTGTCTCTTTGGGATGGCACTATAATATTTAGTCCACTTGCAGAACGCAAGCTTCTAGAGGCACAGAAGTCTGAAGCAGGAAATATATGTAAAGGGGTTTAAAGCCAGTGTTAGTTTTGTAGGCAAACATTAATGCTTTTTTTATGCAACAGCTTTTGGTAACCTGGAAAGCAATGAGAAGAAACTGAGGTTTGCTAATAACATACGAGTCAATGTTGTGCTGCTGTTTGAAATACAAACATTGTGTTTCCATTCCTGTCTGATTTCTCAAACTGGAAAGGACAGAGTGGTATTGAGCTGATTACCCATCATGCCCTGTTTGTTTACAGAATGAATGGCAGACTCCTCTGCACATCGCTGCTCTGGAAGGAGACGAGAACATGCTGAAGTTTTTATTCCACTGCAAAGCCAGTCCCAACATCTTAGACAAGGTGACACTGAAAACATTGTATTGTGTTCATAAATTACTGAACAGTCAATTCAGTAATAAAGCCTGGCTGTTTATGTAGAAGGATTCCCAAATGTTTTTTGATCTCTTTTGATCTATTTATTAATATTATATATATTTTTTAAAAGAATAGACCGCTCTAGATAAAAAATAAGAGACCTCTTTAAAATTCTCTAGATTTAATGGATATGATAGGTATGGGTTTGAGTAAAATGTGAATATTTGTTTCATTTTATAGGGGTCTGATAACATTTCTTCCAAATTTCAAATAGAAATATTTAATTTAGAGCATTGTTATTACATACATGACAATTGGGTAAAATAACAAATGTGTTCATTTGTTGTGATTAAAAATCAAGGTTATTCCCCCAAATACTGTTTTCTTAACTCTTCTTTAGTTAAAACAGGGGTATACTAAACATGCTAGGAAACATGGCAACTTTCTGTTTTAGTTTTTTTGACAAAATGTCAAAAAATTATTTAAATGACAACATATTTATTTAACATTTGGAAGAAATTTCATCAGTTGTCTGATGAATAAAATAAAAATTATGTTTTACTCAAACACATAACTATAAATTGTAAATCCAGAGAAACTGAGAATTTTCAAGTGATCTCTTAAATGTTTTCCAGAGCTGAATATAATATTTTTATATTATAATATATATATAATTTAATTAAGTTTAGGGATTTATGTACTTTTATTATTTATTTTTATACTGTTTTAAGTATTGTTTTATGTCTAAATACATTCAAGTTGCCTTCAGGAAATTCAATTGTAACAAACTGAACTCAATTTTAAGCTACAATTCCAAAAAAGTAAGCATATAAAATAGTTCTTATGTAAATATTATAATTTTTTTTTCAGTAAGTTGTTTCATTTTTATTTTGCAGTTGACATAATTGTAAAATTTTTAGTAAGCATTTTATTTGTAATGTTATTTATCATGCATTTTCCTTTTACATATATGTCATTTAGATAATTTTCATTGTTTTATTTTATTTTTTAATATTACATTTTTGTGATTGATTGAGTTCATTTTGATTTATTATTTTTTATTTTTTAAGTATTTTATTTCATAAAGTTTTATTAATGTTTATTTTTTATATAGATTTACTGTATACATTTAATTTGTATTATATTTATTTTAATATTTTATGTGATATTTTAAGAAAGTGTTTTATTTATTTTTTTAAATGGAATTTTTAGATATTTTTACAATTTGAATTAATTTTAAATTAGTGTTTTATTGTTTTTTTTGTTGTTGTTTTCATTGTTTAATTATGTTTTCATGTCTCCGTTGTTGTTGTTTTTTCAAATCAGTTTTTCTCCTCTGTTTCAGATGGACAGATCTCCTCTCCACATCGCCGCAGAGCGGGGACACACCAGTGCAGTCGAAATCCTCACCGAGAAGTTCAAGTCCTGTGTGTTAGCAAGAACAAAGGTGATCTGCTTTCAAATCATTTATTATTCCTTAAATGGAAAAATAAAGTCTTAATTAAGTTTAAAATTGATCAATTGAAAACAGACACAAATGAGTCAATCCTCTTTAACGTAAAAGTGTACCAAGATATAAAATGATGGAGGAACGTCTCATATTATTTGATGAGAAATATTTGAATCCACTTTGAGATCTCTGAGTGCAAATTTAAGCACAATGTTGTGTTCTGTGAAGATGTTTCTAATGAATCTCCCGTATGATCTTGTACAGGACGGCAACACACTTTTGCACATCGCGTCTCAATGTGGTCACCCTGAAACCGCTCTCATGCTACTGAGGAAAGGCGTCTCGCTGCACATGCCCAACAAGGTCCTCAACACATCTGTCAAATTAGTTTAGAAGTAGACTGATTATTACAAGTTTGAAGATTGGATTAGATCTTGAAAATAGTTTGTTCAAAAGAAGAGAAAGGTTTCCGAAGGTTTCTTTAGGTTTTGATTCTGGATCAGACCTTCAGTATTTGTTGTTCAAAACTTGTTTGACAAGAAAATACAATTGCTTTAATATTTCATGTTTCATACAGTGTTAACGTGCAGTTTCTTTGTAGTAATTTCCGAATTTACTAGCAATTTCTGAATGAAAATTGTTTAAAAAATGTAAATACTATTTGATTTTTTAAATTTATTTTTATTTATATTATATTATTTAATAATATTTCGAATTGGTGGATTCAGGGATTTTAGGAACAGAATGAAATTTTGCAAACAAGAATTACAGTGATAAAGTAGATAAGGAAGAAAATAGAAAACATTTTTAATAATAATCCCCCAAACAACTGTCAATATCAAGCAAAAAAAAATTGTATATTTAATTCTAAAAAATATAAATAAAAAATTAAAATAAACAAAAGTTATTCAAAGTCCAGTTTAAATTGAAATTTAAATATATTTTAATATATATTACATTAAATTTATTGTAATCGCTATATATTAATTACAGTGACACAGTGAGACAGTCAATTGTGGTTTCTTACAATTGCATGTATATTTGTTAATTTTTCTTTATTTGTTGTGGGTCAGATAATAAATCTCACTGTTTAAAGGAACTGAAAATAGTAGGGTATATTTATATGATTTTATTGTGCTGTTTCTGTCAAATAAAATCAGTTAATGTGGCATAATGCTGATTGTTCTGCAATTCCAGTAGCTTATATTTTGATATGTAACCCTATTTAAAGCTCTGCTAATCCAAATTTGATCATCTGAAATCATATTTTTGGATCAGAATGATGCGATCCAATGCTGCTTTGAAAAATTCTCATTAGTTGCATTAGAGATTTGCATTATATATTTTTGCAATGTTTAGTGCATGATATACTTTGCGCTAAACTGAATTCCTTGCATTATAGGACTTCCAAATCCAGAGGAAACCCTAATATCTTGTTTGATTTTATAACTATATAGATCTTGTTTTCAGGATTGGTTGTGTCTAATCGTTTTTCTGTAATGTGTTCTTGTGTGTGGTTGGGTGTTGTGTGATGTTGTGCAGTCAGGGGCGGTTTGTCTTCACGCCGCGGCTAAGAGAGGACACACGGCTGTAGTGAAGGCTCTGCTCCAGAAGGGGGCGCATGTGGACTCCACGGCTAAAGACGGACAGACGGCGCTTCACATGGCGGTGGAGAGCTGCAAGCCACAGGTGGTGCAGATGCTGCTGGGATTCGGGGCAAATGTGCAGCTCAGAGGAGGAAAGGTAAAAACATACCTGTACGGATCTGATTTATCATGAAGACATTTCCAGAAGAGTTCAGAGAGGAGTTATATAAAACAATCATAACCAAATTTAAATAAAAAGAGGCAATGCTTTACAATAAGTACTCATTAGGTCAAACTATAACTATAACAATGATACATTTGTAGCAGTACATTTGTTACAGTATCTATATATTAACTGTTCATTATTAGTTCGCATAGGCACTGATCCATTAAATAATATTAACAAATACAGCTTGATTTTAATAGTGCAATAGTCAGGTTTATTATTTAGTTAGTTGTTAATACAGCATTTCTCATGTTAATTTAGTTTAACTACTAAAATAACTAAAACTTAAACTGAAATAAAAATAAATAAACATTTTGTAGACACATTAAGAAAAAACATACTACACTAAAAAACCACTAAACAACCAAACCATAAAAATAATTCCCGTTACTTGAAATAAAATATAATATTAATCAATTAAATAAAAATATATATTTGTTTTATTTCAGGTAGTTGAGCAACATTTCTCACTGAAATACAAATTAAACACTATTTAAACGTTATAAAAATGTAGTAAAGCAATTCAAATTTTGTTAAATATTAACAGATATAAAATAAAATATATTTTTAAAAATACGTACTAAATAACAACCAATTACTGAAACTAAATAAAAATGTAAAATTTAAAATATATATTTTTTTTAGTACAAAACAAAATTACTAAAACAAAACAAAAAGAAAAACAGAAACTATAAAAAGAAAAGCTAATTAAAAACATCAATAAAACATAATAGTATCTCAGTGATTCTTAAATAGCACTGTTACTTGTAAATATTGAAATTAAAATCAACTGAAATTAATTCACTTTAGAAGTGTCATTGCCATTAAACCTTATTGTAAAATGTTATAGAATAATTATTTTCGCATAGGGAGCTTTCATTTCAGGTCCAGTAAAGTTAAGGCTGTATCAATCTGCAAAAAATAAGTGAAAAAAAATTGCTCAGTGTAAAAAAAAAACAAAAAAAAACCTCCAGGATGCAATATCAGTTTATGAAATTTGACAGCGAATGCAAGCAAACTCTTGATTGATGTGTGTGTCCTCTTTGAAGGCGCAGGAGACCCCTCTGCACATCGCAGCGAGAGTGAAGGAAGGTGAACGAGTGGCTGAGATGCTTCTGAAGAGCGGAGCCGATGTGAACGCAGAGCAGCAGGTGGGCGTCACTGGTTCAGTGTGTAACGAAGGAAAACCTGCCGTTAAAAGCGTGTTTCCTTCTCTGATCAGAACGGAGAGACCGCTATGCATGTAGCCGCGCGTCACGGCGCTCTGCAGATGATACGAGCGCTGATCCAGGAGGCTGGAGACATGACCTGGAAGTCTAAGGTACTTTATTATACATCTGAAAAATAACTGCATCTCAAGGTGAGACACAAAAACAACAAAAAATTCAGGAATAAATAATGCAATTTTATTATCTTATATCTTATATTGCTTCTAATCGTAATATTACTTATTAATATTTAATCATGTTAAAAGTGTATTAGAATTTAAAAAAATAATAATAATTAAACAAGATTAATAAATGCTGGAAAAGTACTGTTCATTGTTTATGTTAACAGTTGCATTAACTGATGTTTCTTAGCATGTGTATAATAAAAATGTAGAACAATGTAAATATTAAATAATATTTTGTACTCCAAATATAAACAAAATATATTGTAAACAAAATATAAAGAATATATATATTCTCCCCAACTTTAAAAAAGCTATAAGATTTATTTATTGATTAATTAATTTATTTATTTTAAATGTCCTGTTTGAAATGTCTTTCAATTTTATATTTTTGTATTAAATACTGTGTATGGTATTTATATTTATCAATTAAATGTCCACTTTTACAAAAAACATACTAAAATGTATTATTTATATGTTTATCTATTATTTAATGAAATGCCTTCAATGCAAAAGTTATTATATTTTGTTTCATGCATTCTATGCTTTGTATTTTTTATGTATTTTATTCAAACCCCAACTTTAAAAAAGCCATACTAAGATTTATTTATTTATTTGTTTGTTTGTTTAAAATGTCTTGTTTGAAAGGTATGTATATTTTGTGTTGTATTCTGTATGTTGTTTATATTTGTATTTATCAGCTCAACCCCCATTTTCTTTTCATGCATACTAAGATTAATTTATGTATTTGCATTTTCACCCTTTAGGTCTTCTCTTGTAGCAGATTAAATTTATTTGCAATATCAATATTATCTCAATCTGTATCTGTGTGTTGAGGTTGGTGAAAGCCCTCTCCACGTTGCGGTGCGTCACTGTCACGCTCGTGTGGTGGAGGAGGTTTTAAACTCTCTGAGCAATGAGAGAAGCCGTCAGGAGGCGGAGCTCTGTGTGCGTGAAGGGAACCAGGTCAGACTCACAGATCAATGAGAACAAGGTGATTAACTACAAAGCAGCAGTTAACACCCAGCATGCTCTGCTTGTGTTTGGTGCCCCCTGCAGAAAGGCGAGACGCCGCTGCACCTGGCAGCCGAGCTCAGGAGCGACGCGGTGCACGAGCCGGACGAGGACACCTGCATCATCAAGATCCTGATGGAGCATCACGCCGACGTCACCGCCGTCACCCGACAGGTGTGCTCTGTGCTGTTTGACATCGTGACACACAACTGACCAGTAAACTGCTGCTGTGAATCTGTTGTTTCCTCAGAGCGGAGAGACGCCTCTTCATTACAGCGCCAGGGTGGGAAACACCGCCGTCCTCCAGGAGATGCTCAGGAACGTCCCCTCCAACCAGCTCCAGACCGCCATCAACAAACACGCCAAGGTACAAATCAACAGAGACTACAGATCTGCCTCACATCTCAGAAAGATCTCAGACTGACAAGCTGAAAAGACTCCACTGTTTTCTTTCCTTGTACTTTACCTACTCTTTAAAACATGCAAAAATGTGCTGATTAAGAAAGTGATTAAAAAAAAACTTTTATTTTATTTGAATTGAGTCGGTGACATTATTTTTTGCACTTTTTTTTAAAGATCAGATGTTCTCAAAACACGAGTAAAAGTGTTTCTTATCTAAGCATAGTTATTTTTTATATTTTAAATTGTTTTCTTTTTATATTTCATTTGTAATTTAATTTAAGTAATTTTGTCATGCCATTTCATTATTTATTGTATATGTAACTATTCAGAATAGATTTTTATATTGTGTGTATTTAGGTTTTAATTTTCATTTTAGTTGCATTTTAGCTATTTATTTATTTCCAGTTATTTTAGTAATTCAACATATTGTGACTAACTAATTATTTTAGTTAGTTACAAAGACAAGATTACTAATTTATTTAGTTTTTGTCTAATATTTATATTTTACATCACTTTATATCAGTTAACAAAAAAGTTTTTAGTAGTGTTAGGTTATTTTTATTTGATCTATTTTTAGGTTTCATGTTATTTTTGTTTTACTTTTAGTTCCAGTTTTAGTGATTAATTTTACAATTATTTAAGTTGCAAGAGCAAAATGCATTTTTGTTTTATTTTATTATTTTATTTCGATTTCATAATAACAAACAAACAAAAAAAATTTTTTATTTTAAAATATATTCCATATTTTTAGTTTTAGATTTAATTAACAATAATAACCCTGGATGCACATATGTACTGTCAGCTCCACTGTAATCAGTTTGGTTCGTTAGAGTTGAAGTGTGTGTGTGTGTGTGTGTGTGTGTGTGTGTGTGTGTGTGTGGGACAGAACGGCTGGTCACCGCTGCTGTTGGCCGCAGAGCAGGGTCACACAGAGGTCGTGAAGATCCTGCTGCAGAACAACGCCAGACTGGATGTGTTTGATGAGGTCAGAGACGATCTGTCACTCAAGTGCCTTATTTCTGCTGCATTATATATATATATATATATATACATACATATATACATATATATGTGTGTGTATTTCTGCTTAGCTTTCATTTGCTTCTCATTTATATAATTTGGATGTCATTTATTTTATTCATATATTTTTAATTAAGCATTTATAAATCTATTTAAAGTGAATTCCATTTTATAATAAATATATTATATAAATGTTAATGTTAATGTAGTGTTAAATGGTGTGGGGAAAAAACTGTGAACAGCTGTAGAATAGATTTTCTTTGAATATTTTACTTAGAGTTAATTATTTATAGCTGACAAATAATAAAAATAATAATTTAATTATAATAAAATATAAAAATATTTTAACAATATAATTAATAAAGTTCAATACAAAAATGTAATTTGTTTTAATGTAAGTATTTTAGTAGAGTTATTTACGAGTAAATGCTGTATTCATTTACCATAGTATTGTATGCACATGCTACTCCAAGAAACTTGATTTAGAAATAACAGTATGTATTTGCTAGACAAATTATAGAAACAGTTTTCACTCAGAAATGGCTTGTAAATTTCACAATTACAAAGAAGTAACATTTTATTAAACGTGAAATTTCGAAGTATAGTTAAAAAAAAATAAAATAAAGTATTTTCTTCTAAAACATACTCCAATAACAACAACAAAATCACTTTTAACCAAAATCATTGTTTTCTTCTTTACATAATACTAAACAAAGTGCATGATTATTTTCGATGTTGGAGAATTTGTTTTAATAAAAATAATTGTGACAATGTTACAACATAATGTTTTATTTGTAGACTTCCAGTTGTAAGTTTATTTATGGATCTGAATCTCTGAATCTGTATCCTGAAGAAGCGCTTCAGAAATAATGAATTGTGGATTTCTATGAAATCTCATCAGGAGGGGAAGGCTGCCATTCATCTGGCTGCAGAACAAGGTCATGAAGACATCGTGGACCTCCTGCTGTCCCATAAGGCCTTTGTGAACACCAAGACCAAACTGGGCCTGACGCCTCTGCACCTCAGCGCTCAGAGCGGCTCAGCGCGGCTCGTCAGGTTACTGGTGGAGACACATCAGGCCAGTGTTGATGCTCTCTCTCTGGTAAGAACCCAAAGCTCTGTGCAGATACCATAACCCAGAGAACAGAAACTGAGCGGCTGGTTTTCATCACAGAGAAAGCAGACGCCTCTGCATCTGGCAGCCATCAGCGGACAGCTGGACG
This sequence comes from Carassius gibelio, assembly GCF_023724105.1. NCBI lineage: Eukaryota > Metazoa > Chordata > Actinopteri > Cypriniformes > Cyprinidae > Carassius > Carassius gibelio. The sequence continues at coordinate 34,035,121 of NC_068414.1, forward strand.
TTTGCAGCAGTCTGTTAAACCTGAACGCTGACATCACTGCTACAGATATAGTGAGTGTGATGAGACCGAAACACAGACACCTGCAAGAGATAATATAGTGTGTTTTTCTTCAGATTAAATCTCAAATCCACCATGATTTAATGAGTTCAACTTCTAACATGGACTTGCCAGCAAAGTGAAACTACTTTGTGAATTTGATTTTGTCATCTATCAATTGTTTCTTTTATTTAAACAAATTAAATTTAAACGTGTAACTTAATACAACTGATATATAGTTGAAATAACTCTTAAGTGATTTTTACATTTAGCTAAATGAATGCTTTTTACACTGCCAAGTTTATTCGGAGTAATGTCTGTAACTAATACAAATTCAGTATAACAGTAAATTATACGAATAAATAATAATAAACAACTTTTGTACGAATTTAGCTATAAATAATAAACAACATTTAAACCTATAACATTATTTGATGCATTAATTAACATGAAGTGATGAACAATACCTGCAGCATTTATTAATCAAGCTAATGTGAATTTCTTGCATTTACTAATATCTTTTTAAAATGACAAGTTGTGTTTGTTAATAATCGTTAATTGGTAATTAATTGGTAATTAGTAGTTCTTGTCAGCTAATGCATAAACTAATGTGAACGAATGAGACCTTAATGTGAAGTGACACCAAAATAAACCTTAAAATATTTGAACAAAAGTTCTTATAATAAAACCTGTTTATGAAACATTTCAGGTAAATTCGATAAATTATTCTCAATATTTTATTTATAAGTCATAAATGTCATCTTTATAGCTAACAGAACCCTGATAATAATAATAATAATAATAATAATTCTGCTATTTTGTGTTATTGTACTTGGAATTAAAATATTAAACATGAAACAATCTAAATAATTCTCAAAATGCTGCATAGAGACAATAAAATATTAAAAATAAATATTATAATACAAATATGTATACACTAATTCATAATTCTTCATATTTTAATCAATTTGTGATTGTATATTCATAATTTCACATTTAAAAACAGTATTTTTTTCCTATTATAGAAATGTAAATGCAGCTTTTCGTGGTGTATATGCTATTCCAGATGCAGTTGTTTGCTGACATTGCTGTCTAAAGGAAGTATAAGATATCTTATATATATTCTCAAAATATGCTTCTTGAATTCGCCCAGTCGTGTTGTTTATAACTGACCGAACCCTGAGAATAATACCCGTGATCCTCCTGGTGGCTCATCTGGTGGTGTTTGTTTCAGCGCGGTCAGACTCCTCTTCATCTGGCGGCGGAGAGCGATCACTCGGAGGTGGTGAAGCTGTTTCTGAGGCAGCGGCCTGAATTAGCCGTGCTAGCTAACATGGAGGGAGCGACCTGCACACACATGGCTGCAGCTAAAGGCAGCGTGGCTGTCATTAAAGAGCTGCTCCTGTTTAATCAGGGACCGGTCACGCTCAACAACAAGGTCAGGACGTCACTGCTCATTTCAGCTTTTATTATTTTACTGTCATTATCTATTTCTGATTTTAGTTTAAGTTTTTGAAATTTGGAACAAAAATAAATAAAAAATAGTTTTTATTAATTTAGTTTTTTAATGTGTATATATCTATATATATTTTTTTATTATATTTCTTACTTAATTTTAATTAGTAACAGTATATTCCCAATAGTATACACATTTCATACTACGGTTACAAAACAACTGCAAATAAAAAGCAAATGCAAGAGCAAAAATGAATACCAGAATTTAATTTACATTTAGATTTAATTAAATATATTAATAAAAAAAAATACAAGAATGAGAATTAGATATTTAAATTAACCATCAACCGTGTTTTTTATTCAGTTTGATTTAAGTTTAAGTTTTAGATATTTTAAATACTTAGTTGAACCAAATAAAATAAGAAATGTTTCCTTGGGAAGTGGCTGAAAAAAAAAGTAAATATATTTTAAATGTTCTGTGCGAAATGTGTGTGTGCGTGTTGTTTAATATTCAAATAATATTATTTGATTGTTAAACATACACGTATACATATACTATACACTATATATATATATATATATATATATATATATATATATGTTTAAAATTTACATTTAAATTTATGCATTAAGCAGACGCTTTTATCCAAAGCGACTTACAGTGCATTCAGGCTATCAATTTTTACCTATCATGTGTTCCCGGGGAACCGAACCCCCAACCTTGCGCTTGCTTGCTTGCTAGCACAGTGCTCTACCAGTTGAGCTACAGGAACACTATATATATATACACACATGCGCACACTCACACACACACACACGTCCTGTATAGATGAATGAATATAATATGTCATGGTTTTATATATTTATATATATCTATATAGTGTTTATTAATTTTATTAAGTTCATGAATCTAAATGAAAATGAGAAGAGTTGTGTATAATACTCTATCTTCTGCTGTTTCTGACTCTGCAGGCTAACGGTTTGTGTCCGCTGCATCTGGCTGCTGCTGGGGGTCACACTGAGGTGGTGAGAGTTCTTCTGGACGCTGGAGCATCAGTGACGGAGGAGGACGCCGTGAGTTAGACAGACCAAATATGGCGGAGAACATTTAACATGATCATTTCTAATACCTGACTCTTTCAGGAGGGCATGACGGCCGTACATCTGGCTGCCAAGAATGGACACACTCATATTCTGGAGGTGCTGAAAGGCAGCGTTTCACTGAAGATCCAGAGCTCCAAGGTGCTGCATGTGAACACGTGACCTCTGCTTATAAAGGTCAAGCAGAACAAAACTTGTATGCTGTAATGATTCAGTGAACCTTGTGTGTGTGTGTGTGTGTAGACGGGTTTAACGGCTCTGCACATGGCAGCCTGTTTCGGACAGGTGGACTTTGTGAGAGAGATCCTGACTAAAGTTCCAGCTACAATACGCAGTGAATTCCCCAACAACAACAACAGCAGCGGCAAAGATGACGTGAAGAGACAACAGCCGTTAGCTGAGGTGACACCACACTTTCACTCAGAGTTACACCGCAGAACATGCATATTAGCAAAGAAGCCATTCTTAATTAGATTCCTTCATTTGGGGAATTCTTGCTTTGAAATTAAGTTTTACACTTTGTTTTCACTGGGAAACAAACCCACAAGTGTTTTTCTTGTCATTCCAATAAATCAGATTATTTTTTTTTTATATACAGGTCCTTCTAAAAAAATTAGCATATTGTGAAACAGTTCATTATTTTCCATTATGTAATGATAAAAATTTAACTTTCATATATTTTAGATTCATTGCACACCAACTGAAATATTTCAGGTCTTTTATTGTTTTAATACTGATGATTTTGGCATACAGCTCATGAAAACCCAAAATCTCAAAAATAGCATATCATGAAAAGGTTATCTTAACGAGCTATTAACCTAATCATCTGAATCAACCAATTAACTCTAAACACCTGCAAAAGATTCCTGAGGCTTGATTCATTACTCAAAACCGCAATCATGGACTGCCGACCTGACTGCTGTCCAGAAGGCCATCACTGACACCCTCAAGCGAGAGGGGAAGACACAGAAAGAAATTTCTGAATGAATAGGCTGTTCCCAGAGTGCTGTATCAAGGCACCTCAGTGGGAAGTCTGTGGGAAGGAAAAAGTGTGGCAAAAAACGCTGCACAACGAGAAGAGGTGTCCGGACCCTGAGGAAGATTGTGGAGAAGGACTGATTCCAGACCTTGGGGGACCTGCGGAAGCAGTGGACTGAGTCGGGAGTAGAAACATCCAGAGCCACCGTGCACAGGCGTGTGCAGGAAATGGGCTACAGAGAAGCAGCACTGGACTGTTGCTCAGTGGTCCAAAGTACTTTTTTCGGATGAAAGCAAATTTTGCATGTCATTCGGAAATCAAGGTGCCAGAATCTGGAGGAAGACTGGGGAGAAGGAAATGCCAAAATGCCTGAAGTCCAGTGTCAAGTAACCACAGTCAGTGATGGTCTGGGGTGCCATGTCAGCTGCTGGTGTTGGTCCACTGTTTTTTTTTTAAGGGCAGGGTCAATGCAGCTAGCTATCAGGAGATTTTGGAGCACTTCATGCTTCCATCTGCTGAGAAGCTTTATGGAGATGAAGATTTCGTTTTTCAGCACGACCTGGCACCTGCTCACAGTGCCAAAACCACTGGTAAATGGTTTACTAACCGTGGTATTACTGTGCTCAATTGGCCTGCCAACTCTCCTGACCTGAACCCCATAGAGAATCTGTGGGATATTGTAAAGAGAGAGTTGAGAGATGCAAGACCCAACACTCTGGATGAGCTTAAGGCCGCTATCGAAGCATCCTGTGCCTCCATAACACCTCAGCAGTGCCACAGGCTGATTGCCTCCATGCCACGCCGCATTGAAGCAGTCATTTCTGCAAAAGGATTCCCGACCAAGTATTGAGTGCATAACTGAACATAATTATTTGAAGGTTGACTTTTTTTTTTATTAAAAACACTTTTCTTTTATTGGTCGGATGAAATATGCTAATTTTTTGAGATAGGAATTTGGGGTTTTCATGAGCTGTATGCCAAAATCATCAGTATTAAAACAATAAAAGACCTGAAATATTTCAGTTGGTGTGCAATGAAACTAAAATATATGAAAGTTTAATTTTTATCATTACATTATGGAAAATAATAAACTTTATCACAATATGCTAATTTTTTGAGAAGGACCTGTGTATATATATATATATATATATATATATATATAAAAAGAAGGGAAAAGGTTATTGAACTTAATCGATTTTTTTTTTTATCTTAATAAATCTCTACGAAGTCAAGTTAATTCTGAGTAGGATTTATGCTCCAATTTCTGTATATCATAAAATAATAAAAACAAATATTAATTTGAAAATGTGTATTTACTTATATTTATCTTTAAATATATTTATAGTTATTGATCTTTTATAAATTAGTCCATGATTATATATTTATCATTTCATGTTAAAAACATCAATTTAATAATTTTATCTTTATTTCAAATGTTAAAAAATAACTCATAATTGAGTTACACAGTTAACATTTTACAGAATAAATTGTATATATTATTCTAAATAAATGTTATAACTGCTCTAAATTCTGCATAAAGACCCAGTGCAGCAGTAAAATATTATAAAATGTATATAATACTAATTTTATATTATGTATTCATATTGTAATAATCATTCATATTGTAATGCATCAATTTGTAATTAAATATATTTAAGATATATCATATAATTAAATATATATTCAATATTACATATTTAATTAATAATATTATTTCTACAATATTATTTCCTGTGCACAGTAAATGCATTTGTCACCTCCATACAGCATTAAACAGTGTATGTAAAGAATATTTAACATACATTCTCTCAAAATAATTATTGATATCTTAAGGTAGTTTGCTTTTACAGACACAAAGGCCACAATGCACTTATAGTGAAGATAATGAATCATCAGTGCACGATTTATGATTGCGTGTGTGTGTGTGTGTCTGTGTGCGTGTGTGTGTGTGTGTGTTTGTGTGTGTGTGTGTGTGTTCAGTCAGGCTACACTCCTCTGCACCTGGCGGCTCAGTCCGGTCATGAGAACGTGGTTCGTCTGTTGCTGAATTCTCCTGGTGTTCAGGCCGATGCAGAAACAAACATTCAGGCAAGAGATCAGAAGCACTGCTGTGGTGTGAAGCGTGATGTTTGAGCGCAGTAGTGACCGTCCGTCGTGTGTTTCAGGGCTCCAGTCCTCTGCACCTGGCGGCTCAGAGCGGACACACGGCTGTGGTCGGGCTGCTGCTCAGCCGCTCTGGGTCTCTCCTGCACCTGACCGACAAGCGTGGATGTACCTGTCTGCATCTGGCCGCCGCACACGGACACGTGGCCATGGTGAGAGTCCTGCTGGGACAGGGAGCGGATATCAACCACACGGACACGGTGAGACGAACAGGATGAGGACATTTCAAGTTATGAAGCTTGCAGGATGTGTTAGACAGACAAAGACCTCTCCTGTATTGAAATATCAAGGGGAATTTGATTTCTCATGCAATAACCCCTATAAATAAAGCTGAAATAACATGTATATGACTTTTTTTTTTTTAAAGCAGCCAAGCTGATGTACGTTTGGTCTGTGTTTCAGAGTGGCTGGACGGCGCTGCATTACGCAGCTAAAGCTGGATGTTTGGAGGCGGTGTCGTTCCTGGTGGAGAGCGGGGCGTCACCGTGTGTCGAATGTCGAGTCGGATGGACGCCGCTGCAGTACGCCGCTCAGGAGAACCACGAGGAAACCGTCATCTTCCTGCTGAGACGAGAGAAGAACATCCTCCGACTGCTGGAAGACAAGAAGGTCAGACTCACGCATACACTGCGTGTGAAACACTGAGGCACATCACTTTTACTAAAACTGGATTATGTGAAGGTTAAGTCCACCAATAAACCAATTCAAATAAACCAATTCAAACTGGATCCTTCAGCAGGTTTTGTCTTGTGTTCTGTCTGTAGTTTGTGTTCAATCTGATGGTGTGCGGCCGGATGAATGATAATGTGTCTCTGGAGGAGTTGGTTCTTCATTCTCCGGCTCCTCTGGACACGTGTGTGCGTCTGTCTCGAGCTCTGAGTCTGGCCGCGCTCCGAGAGAAGGAGCGCTCCGTCGACCTGCAGGCCGCCACCTGTCACTGTGAGCTCATGGCCTCTGACCTCCTGACCCTCGCCGCTTCTGCCGGGGGCCACGGTGCGGGCCCCATCCTCAGGGCCGTGGACCACCGGGGCGCCAGCGTGCTGGACTGCCTGATCGAGGGCCAGCGGAAGGGTGTGGTGTCCCATCCGGCGGTGCAGACGTACCTGACAGACGTGTGGCATGGAAGCCTGCAGTGGGATTCATGGAAGATCCTGCTGCTGTTCTTCTGTCTGCTGCTCTTCCCTCCGCTGTGGGTGACGCTCTCACTGCCGCTCAGACACAGGTACACTCTTACACAGGAAACCTCTCACCAGGACTGCGTTTATTTGATCAAAGATAGTCAAAACAGTAATATTGGGAATATTGGTCTTCTATGTGAATATATAGTAGAATGTAATTTATTTCTGTGATGTGCAGCTGTATTTTCAGCATCATTCCTCCAGTCTTCAGTGTCACATAATCTTCAGAAATCATTCTGATATACCGAATTACTGCTCAACAAACATTTCTGATTATTATCAATGTTAAAACAGTTGTGCTGTTTAATACCATGATTAGTTTCAGCAATCTTTGATGAATGGAAAGTTCGGTAGCACTTCAGTATAGGACCAAATCTCACTATTAACTACTTGCTTATTAGCATACCTTTTAATAACATTGGCTGTTTTTAGTATTTACGAAGCGCATATTCTGCTTGACCGTATTCTACATAATACCTTAACTTAACATCTACCTAACTAATTAACTAACCTTAATAAGCAGCAAATTAGAAGATTACTGAAGCAAAAGATGTAGTTAATGGTTTGTTAATAGTGAAAACTGGACCTTAAAATAAAGTGTGACCGAAAGATCAAAAGAAACTTAAATATTACTGTTGTTTGTCTTTTTTATTACTTATTTTTTTATTACTTATATTTCCATTTTGCTTAAAAATATTATTTTTATTTCAGTAATTTTATTTGCCAAGTTAACATTTCTAATTTCTCATCTAATATTTAGAAGTATTCTCAGTTTAGAATTATTTATAAACTTATATGATATTTAATAATATTTTAGATTTTGTTTTATATTTTCAGGTTTCATTTTTAATTTTATCTTAATTTGTACTTATTTCATGTGCTCTTGACATTTATCTTTTTTTCATATTACTATTCAGCTTAAATTTATTTTTATTTCAACTTAAGATTTTGTAATTTTAGTATTTAAGTACTTTTTTTCAGTTATTTGCCAAAGCAACATTTCAAATTTTATAAGTCTGTCTAAGTTTGTTTTGAATCTAATATTTGCATTTTATTTATTTTATTTTTATTATTATTTCAATTAGATCAAAAGGTTTTTAAAGTCTGCGTGAACTGGAAGTTGGTGCTGAATTCATTTCAGTGTACTGATGTATTTGAGGAGAAATGTTTGTAACTGATTGCTTTAATCTCCACTCAGCTTTAACACCATCCCAATCGTGAAGTTCATGAGTCACCTGGTGTCACACGTCTTCCTGCTGGCTCTGTTCATCCTGACGATCGTGTATCCGCCCGTGAGTCCTCTGTCTGAGGGCCGTCTGGTTCCCGGCTGGTCTGAGTGTCTGCTGCTGATCTGGCTCTGGGGGATACTGGTATCTGAGCTGACGTTTCCAGGTGAGCGTGCCGGATTAGCGTGGATTCGTCTTCTTCTCCTGGGCTTCTCCGCTGCGGCTCTGCTGTGCCACCTGCTGGCGGTCTTCACCCAATGGTGGCCGCCGTTGCATCTGCACTGTCTGTTCGCCCGAAACGTCCTGCTGGCCGTGGCGATGATGCTGGGGTTCATCCAGCTGCTGGAGTTCCTCACCTTCCATCACTTATTCGGCCCGTGGGCTATAATCATCCGAGACCTGATGAAGGATCTGTGTCGGTTCGCTGTGATCCTCATATTGTTCCACACTGCCTTCACGCTGAGTCTCACTGCTTTGTGTCAGCCGCTGTATCCTCGAGATTCAGACAACAGCACTGGTAATGTGACGGTTCCGGATCCTATAAACATGTCTGTGCTGCTCTTCTTCGCCTTGTTTGGTTTATCCGAACCGGATAAAATTCCCGACTTGGAGCGCTCGCCTCCTGCCACGGCCGTTTTGGCTAAGATGGTGTTTGGTGTGTATCTGGTGGTGACGTGTATTGTGTTGATCAACCTGCTCATTGCCATGATGAGCGACACGTACCAGCGCATCCAGGCTCAGTCTGACACGGAGTGGAAGTTTGGCCGCGCCGTTCTGATCCGCGACATGAGCCGCAAATCTGGAGTTCCATCTCCTTTCAACCTGTTCTCCAACCTGTTCTCCTCCATCAAGGTCCTCTGCAAACGTGCAGGTAGAACTTTTTATCTTTTCATATAGAGATCGTTTGCATGTTACTGTGGAAACTTGTGTCCAGCAAAGCACAAAAACTTTCTTTTTTTTTTTTTTGCAATTGTGAGTTTATATCTTGTATTTTGCAAGTTATTATTATATTACTTAGTTTACACCTTGCAATTCTGACTTTTCCTCAGAATTTTTAATTTACATCACAATTTTTTTTTTTTTCAGAATTCTGAGTTTACATATTGCAGTTTTTAATTTGCTATCAGAATTCTAAGTAAGTTCTGACTTTTTTCCTGAGAATTTTGAATTTACATCTCACAGTTCTAAAAAAAAGAATTCTCAAAATTCTAAGTTTACATCTCACAATTTTAACCTTATTTTTTCAGAATTCTGAGTTTTCATCTTGCAGTTTTGAATTTTCTCTCACAATTCTATTTTAACATCCCACAATTCTGACTTTTCTCCTGAGAATTTTTAATTTACATCTCACAGTTCTAAAAATGTTTCTCAGAATTCTTAGTGTACATCCCACAATTCTGACTTTTTTCCTGAGAATTTTGAGTTTACCTTTCACAATTGTAATATTCTTTTCTCCGAATTCGAAGTTTACATCTCTCATTATTTACTTTTTCTTCTTAGAATTATAAGGCAACATCTCACAGTTTAGCCTTTTTAAAATATCGAGTTTACATCTTGCACTTTTTGTCTTTTCTCTTTAAGTTTATTAGTTTTTTTAGTATTCTATGTTTACATCTCAAGGTTTCTCGTTCCCGTTGTGTTCAGGGAAGATCTGCTCTGTGAAGTGTCGTAATGAGATGAATGAGAATGAAGACACTGAAGGATTGACAGGCTCTCGTTCTCTAGAGCTGCTGGCTCAAGCATCTGCCAGAGGAAACAAGAGGACGCAGATCCTTCCCGAAGGCAAGTACACAAGTTCACTGCCTCCTCTTCTTTGGGAGAAGATTAATTTATTGGGTAAATTTTAATCTAATTTTAGATTTTCTGTAAAATATCACACGGAAAAAAACTAAATAGTTGCTTTATTTTTTTATATTGTTGTAAGAGAAATATTGTTTAATTATTCTGTTTTATTTATTTATTGAAGTTTTATTGCTTCTAAGATTATTTTGACTTTGACTATTAGTATACAATAAAAATAGCCTTTGCCGCATTCAAATAAATTATCATAATATATTATTATATAATGCTCTGTAAAAAATTTGTAAATAAAGTTTAGTAGATTACATTTAACAAGAAAAAGCTATTTCAGTCTTTTACTTCAAAATATTCAGTTCAAAAACTGTTTTAATGAAAAAAGCTATGGTAATTATTCTATTATCATTTATTTATTGAAGTTTTGTTGTTATTATGATTATTTAAATTTCTACCACTATGAGTTGGCTATTGCTTTATTGAATGACTGACTGAATGATTGATTAAATGAATACAATCATACATACACACATGCAGACGGTCAGGTGGTGCTGTCCATGTCTGGAGGACAGGTGCGTGTGGAGAACGTTGTGGATTGGTCGTCTGTGGTCCAGCAGTTTTTAGCCCAGCGCAGACAGAGAGACAGATCCCCGCCGGAGAGAGACGAATGAATGACCGATGGTTTCACCATGACAGATGAATTAGCACTGCCTATGAACTTCAGTCCATCCACCTGAGCCCACATCACTTCAGCTTCCTGTTTAATTAACACCGTTAGCTTTAGCGTGTCGCAGCATGTTCCTGTATCTGATATTCACTCCTCACTAATCACTGTCATCAAAGATGTTATTCACACGAGGGGTCAAAAGTTTGGGGTCAGTAAGATTTTTTTGTGTTTTTGAAAGAAGTCAGCATTTGTTTGTCAAAAAAAGAAACCATTTCAATTTAAAAAACTATGTAAATATGTTGTGAAATGGAATTTATTGCTGTGATCAAATTTGTATTTTCAGCATCATTCCTCCAGTCTTCAGTGTCACATGATCTTCAGAAATCAGTCTAAAATACTGATTTACTGCTCAAGAAACATTTCTGATTATTATCAATGTTGAAAATTGTTGTGCTGCCCAATATTTCTGTGATGCATTATTTTCAGGATTCTTTGATGAAAAGAAAGTTAAAAAGAATAGCATTTAACCCTCTGGTGCACCTTATTCGGGAGTCACACTTGTGGTCTTCACAGTCAAAAGTGACTGGATACCCAAAATTTTAAAAGCTTAACTTTTTATTTTTTGTAGTAAGTTGGGAGTAAAGTAAGAAAAACATCTTCAATTCCATTATTTAGCCCTTAGTTTCCCATGAAGCTCTATATTAAAGGGCTATAATGTTTTTAGACATAAATACTTATTTGTATTATTGTGGGTTTGGATATGTTGATTTAAAGCGTCAGTTTTTGAATTATTACTACAGTCAAACCTGAACACAGAGAAAGCATTTTGTTACACAAAACATAATTCATTTTAAATTCTACAAATTCTATTAAAATGTAACAACAAAAATGAACAGGAATGTTTTATCAGAGCTTTAGGCTTCTGGGTCTGATCTGATTTCAACTTCTTGTTATGGTTTTCTGACTCGTTATGACTATATGGTTATAGCCATATCATTTCATTTGAATGCATTCTGCATTGTGGCAGATTTGTATCCGATAAATGTTTGTGTTTTTGTCAATTTTCACATTCATTTCCTATGGTTGGTCATTTCTGACTGAAGACCACAAGTGTGATGATTTTTTTTTATGACCACTTAGCCTGCTCCAGTCAAGCCCTAAATTTTTGTGTGTTCACATTCCAAATGCCAAAAAAGTTTTGTGCCATTCTGAGTTAATTGAAACAGAAATCTTTTGCAACATTATAAATGTCTATAGCTCTCCCTTCTGATCAGTCTAATGCATATTTGCTGAATAAAAGTATTAACAATCTTACAGACCCCAGACTGTGGAAGGTAGTGTACATGCTTGTTATTGTTGTATTTCTACTTGATAGATAACTCTTACAATCATAAATGTGTTTTATGGGCTAAAGCTAGAAAGATGACATGCTGTATAAGGAAGCCGACTGTAATGCTTGCATTTGTTTTTCAAGTCGTTCACTTGACACAAAGAAGTGACCAAAAGCGCTTCTCAAGTAGGAAGTTGAAAACCTTGGAGAAAACACTAAAGCACTGCCAGGAATATGTTGTATTGTTATGTTTTTGTTTTATCGACATGGAAGAATATCATTATTTGCTCCTTTTTGTTTTTATACAAACTAATGAAATTAGCATGTAAAAGATGCATGCTAAATATAGGTACATATAACGGTATAATACCTTTATAGAAATTATATGAAAGTGTTTTCAGGGCTCACAACATGTTTTTGTTCAAGCTGCATTCATGTCACGTCCGAATCACCATAAATTCATTTTCAAGATCATAATTATATCACTGCTCAAAGCTGTTTATTACTTCAAACTCATATTACCAAAACATACTAAATACTTCATTATTGATGCTGCCTGACTGCCTTTAATTGTCGGTCACTGCCATTTAAGCTCTTTTTCCATTATTTTACATTGAGCAAAAGATCTGAGCTGATTAAAACAGATTTGACAAGTTTTAATTATGCTGTATCTGACATGAATTTGGCAAATGTCATATTGTTGTCATACTGTTGTTGATCATTGAATACAAATGATTCGCGAACCCGCTATGAACTTCGGAACTGACTCAAATGATTTGCGATCCCGCTCCAAACTCCCGAACTGAATCAAATGATTCGCGTACCCCAAACTGACTCAAATGATTCGCGATCCCGCTTCGAACTCCCGAACTGATTCAAATGATTCACGATCCCCAAACTGACTCAAATGATTCGCGATCCCGCACCGAACTCCCGAACTGACTCAAATGATTCGCGATCCCCAAATTTACTCAAATGATTCGCGAACCCGCTCCGAACTCCTGAACTGATTAAAATGATTCACGCTCCGAACTCCCAAACTGACTCAAATGATTTGCGATCCCGCTATGAACTCCCAAACTGACTCAAATGATTCGCGATCCCGCTCCGAACTCCCGAACTGACTCAGATGATTCGCGATCCCCAAACTGACTCGAATGATTCGCGAACTCGCTATGAACTACCGAACTGACTCGAATGATTCGGAATCCCGCTACGAACTCTCGAACTGATTCAAATGATTCGCGAACCCGCTCCGAACTCACGAACTGACTCAAATGATTCGTGATCCCCAAACTGACTCAAATGATTCGCGAACCCGCTACGAACTCCCGAACTGACTCAAATGATTTGCGAACTCGCTCCGAACTCCCGAACTGACTCAAATGATTCACAGCTGCTGTGCTTCAAAAGCTCTTGCAGCACCTCAACACTGGTTTTCTCTGAGGTGGTCGGATCACATCAGATTGTGGGTAATCTTGCAGATCATGGCTTATATCTACTCTTCCTCTCCCTGCAGTTTGGTAATATAAAGATTCCTCTGAACTCCCACCTCTTCTGTGGGTTTTATTGTTCTGGGTCTGAATTTGGGCTCCTGGGGTCTCAAAAAAGAAACATTTTCAATCTCCAAGGAGAACACACTCTTAGAAAAAAGAGTGGGGTTCTATATAGTACCATAGGGTTCTTTACTAAACTCCAAAGAACTTTTATGCTAAAAAAGGCTTTTTGTATTTGTAATTAAATTATTGTTTGGAGTAACAATATCGTATTTTAATCATGCTGATTTTTGGAGAAAAACTGAAATGGCACTCTTCGTGTGATATTGATTAACTACATAAAATGATATAAATATATAAATTTTCTAACCCCCATATCTTGAATTTTGTGATCATTCAAATGCATTCATAAATGGATTTGACTACACCGAATAATGCAAGAACGCACTCAAACTGCACACGCGCACTAGTATGACTTCATCATGTAATTTTACATTAGCCTAGATGCATGCACTTTTTAGGCACGATTTGTTTAGTTTTTGAATATACTTGATACTGTTAAAAGGCACATAATTAAAACAAAAAATACGAGTTCACATATCACACCTAAACACGCATGGAAAACGTAATTAGAACTATCTACTAAATTAATTAAAAATGCCTATCCATATAGAGCTATGATCAGCTGTTCCTTCATATTGGCTGAGTTTTCACGGGAAAGGATGAAGCTGATTGGTTGGTTCTTGTCTCATGACCTGCGGTGCTTTTGAAAAGTTGGATGTTTTAGCTTGATGCGGTGAGGATACACCTGGAAAAATGAGCGCACGTCGCTTCCATTATGAGCGCGCATACCACGTGCCTACATTTGAAATAACGAACTTGAGCGCGCAAAAAACGCGATGTGTGAACGGCCCCTTACTTATAGCCTTGTTTGCTGCTCTTTATAATTTCAATCTTTGTCATTTATGTGAAATTATGTACCACAACTTAATAGTTTTGCTTTATGGATTAAATTGTTTTATCTGTTGAACACCAAACATAAACAAAAAGAGGTTATAAACTCATTATTTTCATTAATTTTACAAAGTAAACAAATTGTTTGCATTTGAGTGCAGTGCACGTTTTTGAATTCCAACGGTCGAGAAGAGACTGATCCTGCTGATTTAAATTTATGATCTGATGGAAATATTGTTGTGGTAAGTCAGAGAAATACATTTTTTTTTAAAGTAATTTACTTTTTATAAGCTTTAAACCCATTAGTAATTAAGTTGTCAATGTTTCTACAGTGGATTTACACTAAAACACGAAAGAGCCTGAACTACGACAGTCACAAGTTGCCTTACATCAGTTTTGTTGTGCTTGTTGCAAACTGTGACATTTTGTGTTTTCTGATCCTAAGCTTAGTTTTTAACTGCAGATAGTGAACAGCGAGACTCACTTCAGACAGATCAGCTGCTGAAGAGAGAGAATGAGACACAAGACAAAATAATGGTGATTGCTATACTGAGAGATGCTCTTTCTTTATCTGTATGAGTGATGGAGATTGTTGAGATTTCAAAGAGGCTTCATTTGATTTAAAAACAATCAAATGATTCTGGGTGAACTATTCCTATTCTGGGTGAAAACAAAAGAAAGCAACTGATGTGCACTCAGACCCTTTTCTTAACTTCCTTATAAATATACATTGGTTTGAGATGTATTTAATGTTGAGTGTTTAACATCAAACCATTGGATGTTGATGTTTCATACTCCATGGGAAATTACAGTCAGATCCTTCCACTGACTGAATCATTTGGGGAATTGAATTGCAGAGCGTAAGATGAAGTTACACGAGACAGAATCTAAAGGAACAAACTCCTCGTATGTGAAGATCAGACAGAGTTAAACGGCTGGAGTCTGAACTGATGAAAGAGATCTGAGATTCTTTTACATATTTGATTAAAGCTCTGAAACACGGTCAGAAAGAGTCTAGGAGCATAGAGACGGCAGTGAACAGGAACACAAACTCTCTCAAAATCAAACACAGAAGATATATTGATAACATCTCAATACAGTGCAGTAGTGTAGCCAGAAAAGAGACTCTGGGTGTGCATATGAAAATCTGGCTGTGCCACATTTATTGTCAGATTACTGTGCAAAATTATGGGATAGTATTTTTGTCACACTGCTTCCGTCCAACCATACTCCTAGTGTTAATTTGCAGGTCGTGTCAAAATGTAGTTAATTGTTTAATGTAACAATTTTCTTCCAAATACGATAATTTTGAACTTTAGCTATTTCATTTTGTTTATTTTTCATTACAATTTATTCACTTTAAATAAATTATAATATATAATTATAGGATTAAAATGAATTGTAGTTGTTCAATATAGATCTTTTTTTCATGTTTTTGTAAATGTCTGGGAAGCCAGAATGCGCATGCATCAACAGAAACATTTATTAGCTGAACCCTGTTTTTTTTTTTTACATGCCATTTATAGCAAGCCATATTACAGATGATATTACAGATGCTTTGTCAGATTTAAGTTGAAGCGCGTGCCGAACCGTGTGTGGTGAACCGAACGGTTTGTTTTTTTTTTAATTTCAGCGAACCGTGCCATCACTATTACCTCAATAATCAATCAATTACAGGCCTAAAACAATCATGCCCGAGCAGACGGATATTAGTACATCTCATCACACCGGCACCCGCGTCTAAATCAGTTGTATGGTCTGGTTTTCAGTCTAAAACAGTTGTGTCAAGTATAAATGTCTCGTCTGTTTCGGGAGGTGCGCGCGCAGTCATCGGAGGCTCGCACCTTTTTTCTCAGATTTTGAAAAATCTTCGCGATCGACTTAAAATGCTTCCAAGATCGACTTGTCGACCGCGATCGACGGGTTGGTGACTCCAGATATAGCGACCAACTTTTTTTAAGCAAGCATTGATTATGCGTGACGCACGCGCTACGCGTCACGGGTGGTCCCCCCTACCTGGCACACCCGTCTAGAGTGTCTCCTCCTTTGTGTGTGGATCCATGTACATGGTGAATCGACTGGTAAAAAATCTCAAACAGGCTCCGAAGTGCCGATCTGAATCAACCGAGTCGCGAACAGGCTCCGAAGTGCCGATCTGAATCAACGGAGTCGCGAACATGCTCCGAAGTGCCGATCTGAATCAACCGAGTCGCGAACAGGCTCCGAAGTGCCGATCTGAATCAACCGAGTCGCGAACATGCTCCGAAGTGCCGATCTGAATCAACCGAGTCGCGAACAGGCTCCGAAGTGCCGATCTGAATCAACCGAGTCGCGAACAAAAAAAAATATATATATATATTCTAAGTGAACAACAATAGCCCAAGTTTAGTAAACAATTTTTATTGAGACTATAAAAAAATAATTCTGCATCTATTTTTAGGTGTGCCAGCTGCCACTGTGCTACGCCACTGGTCACATAATTCTTTATATTCCATAGAACATTTTCTAGTTATATCAATAGAAATGGCTATTTTTGTCTATTTTGAAAATGTGTTTGTGATCAAATATAAATCCTGAGGAATATTCATTTAAATGAATTAGAGCAGCCAAAAATAAAAAAGCATTGGTTTTTGGAAAACCACCATATATGTGGACATTTTTTAAAGTATGATTTTTCTTTTTAAGACCTGGAAAAGAAAATCATGGAATTAAATATAATAATAATAATAATAATAATAATGATAAAATTACAGTAATTTCACTGTAAACTCAAATATAAACCCTTAAGTATTTAATGTATATAAAATTGTTAATGTGAATAAATATTTCTCAAATCATTTTTTTAATTAAATTATTACATAAAATGATATGATATTTAATGTGTTTTTAATGAACATTTGTTTTAGATCTTCACAAGTAAACATCTGTTTGAGTGTGAGACATTAAACTTACCACAAGAGGGCATCGTTTCCTTCAAAATGTTAATAATGTTAAATTGATTTGTGGAATAAGGCTATAAAGAAGTTGCTTTCTAAATAATGTAAATACTTTGCTGATGTCAAATAATGCACGAAAATCACTAATATACACAACAATAAGCAAACTAGTTATATATCACCCTTTTAATGTCTTGTTTTTAACCTCTACTTTTCATTGTTTGTTTGCGTTTAAAGTTAAACACATTAATATATCAGTTTTTCTCAAGTATCTGGTACATTTTTCTCCCTTCATGAACTGTTTTGCACATGCTGAATGCTTCATAAATCATATTCTGTCTGTTCACAGCAATTATGCAGGTAGTCACATATTCCAGATGACATTTGCTTGTTTTTTCATAAAAGCAAACCTCGTGCAAACACAAGCTCTCTTTCATCAATCAGTTTTTAAAATGCTCAACACTAATTCGCTGGCAGACAAAGTGTGCAAAAACTCACTTAATCCAAACTGCATCAGTCAAAGTCAAAGGGAATGCTGACGTGTAGAAATGTAAAAGCATGTTTATGCAGCTCAGAATAGTTTCTTTTCACTGAAAAGCCCACTGAGGATTGTCTGTGGTTGTTTTCAGATTGAGGTTTGATGTCCTGATGCATGGAGAGGAAAGGGTATTTAGAGACAGAGATCCTGAATCCTCTGTGACATTCACGCAGCATCTTGAGGATTACTAGAGGAATGAGACATTCTGACACATCTAAAATAAACCCGCTGTCCACACTCAAATCCACTGTGATGGAAACAGATGCTGGACGCTGCAGACCATCAGCCACCACAGCAAACCAAACCCACACTTGCTATTAGACACTTTATACCAATGCTTGTCTTCTTTGATGGAAACTCATGCGCCACCTTGAGCAAAAATAGTTAATGTGAGTTCATTTTCCAAATCATTGGTACACCTGTGCAGCTCATTTGATCTAGAGTAGCTTTTAACGTGAGAAAACAACATTTGTAATCTTTATTCACAGAAAATCTTCCCTTTTGCAGCTGCCACAGCAATGCATCATCCTCCTGTTGTGCTGAAAACTGGCTACAACTTCTGTTTCAATTTGGCAAAAAATGACTCTATGAAAAACAAAGATTCATGCAAAAAAGAACAAAAAAACAACAACAACAACAAAAAAAAATTGTGAGAATTATACCTTTTGTGTTTGGGGGTCACTTTGACCCACTTTTGGTTTCTATGCAGTTAGGCAAAAACTGACACTATGAAAAGCTCAAAATATGTGAGAAATTCAGTAATTCTCATCTATTTTATTGTGTTATTTCTATTGTTTTAGGGGTCCGTTTTACCCATATTCTAATGTTCAGAATATACACAAACAAACAAATAAAATAAATAAATTATAATTTTTTTATTCAATTAAAATAATTGCTTGTAGTGACTATTTGAACACTAAGGTGTAAATATCTCAATTTAAGTAAAAATATCATCTAATAATGTATTTGTACTTTCTCTGCCTTTTTATTGTGTTTTTTCAAACACTTATCTGGGTCAAATAGAATATAATTATTAACAACAACAACAACAACAACAAAAAACAGCTTTGACTGTGAAACTTAAAAAAAAAATGAAAAGAAATTACGAGTAAACTGTGAGTCTTGAATTTCCTAAGTTCTCATGTAAGCCATATTTTATTCTTCTACTAGTTACAGTAAAGTTTTTCTGTTTTTTAGAGTCTGGCTAATTGCATGGAAACCAATGAGGGTCAATGGTGGAATCAATATTTGTACAGCTTTTCCAAAATGCATATCTGTTGAAACTTTGCATGCACATTCATGACCCTAAATGCAAAAAAAGTTAGCTAATTTCAACAAGAAATAAATTATTTAATCAGTACTTTGAGCATTATGAGTCATATAAATATGAGAAAATGACCCCAACACAATCTCCATCAGATAAAGTTGTTGAATTACTTGTAAAATGAACTTTATCATATCAGTATGTTAATTCAACAAATATTTTCTTTAAAACAACTGAAAAAAAAACAAAATGTTATAGATGTTGAAGTATTCAGTAATCACCCTAGAAATCTATTTGTCTACATGCTATTTTCTTCCTTTATTTTGATTGTGTTTTGTTCTCCTGAGCACATTTTGAGCCTTTTTAATAAGGTTCAACAATCCCGCAGATTTACTCTAGCAAAGACACGCTCGGGGAATAAACGCTTGCTTCTTGAGCAATCAGCCACCAATTAAAAAGTCAATCAGGGAATGTGATGGACTTTTAGGAAAAGTAGAAAAACAACTCTGTGTTCAGAAAAGATCAGGTGAGTTCATCTTCCAAAACCTTGGGACACTTGTGCAACTCAGTCGCTGTGCTTTAGCTTTTGATGCAAGAAAACAGCATTTTTAATCTTTATTCACAGAAAATCTTCTCTTTTGCAGCTGCTCTCAAATCTCATTCACACACATTCAAGTACGGCACACATTAAAGTTGTTTTTAAAATTTTGGTTATTACATTTTTATCCCTGATTGAAAGGCCACCAACAGTAAGATCTAAAATAGAAATAATTACAGGTTTATCTTTACACTATATATAGAACTTGCTTTTTTAATTTAACTCAAATGAAGAACATAATCAAACAGTATGTGACACACTGTAAAGAAAAACTATGCACCTGCATGCAAACCTATAAACTAAAAACATATAAGATATGTGCATAACATCACGATTTTTATAAATTAACTTTTTTACGTTTTCTAAGAGACAACAACAGCATTGTTTTCAGGATCCCAGTACGGCATTGTTGTGTAAATGAACAGCCAAAATGCATGAAAAGCTTAAGTTTTTAGTTGAAAGTGGTGTTGTGCAAACACTCTCTTATAAGAGGCATTTATTTCAAGAATATTAACACATTCTGTGTCATTTTACATTAAAAATAAGCTAGATAGCTCCAGCGAGAATACAAATGCGTTGTGATTGGTGGAGCCCCATTAACCCTTTATGGTATGGAGTTGCCATATGTCAACAAATGATTTCTATTTCCTTGTTATTGTGAAAAATACAAAATATTGCAATATGGTAATTAAAAGGACCGACCTTAAGTAGTCGATGATGTGCTGTTTTTAAGTCAAATGACATTTGAATGTTCCTCCAACACATTTTTTCCCACTGAATTGAAGAGATAGTAACATCAATAATATGATTGCAATTATTTCTTTATTTAAAGTGTTCAGTGTAGTTTAGTTGTGTTGATGCATGAATAAGAAAATAAAGTTATAGTTCAGCAATATTTCAGAGAAAGGGCAACAGGAAGAGTGTAGAGTTGGCTCTTCCATGTGATTACAATGAGGAAGGGCCTTCAGTGACTGTGTGTGTGTGTGTGTGTGTGTGTGTGTGTGCGCTCTTGTTTTTGTGTCATCAGGACACAACTCTGTATAATGACATGGGTATGACACAGGTATTACAAGGAGAGGGTGACTTATGAGGACATAACCCATGTCCCCATTTTTTTAAATGCTTATAAATCATACAGAATGAGGTTTTTTTTGAGAAAGTAAAATTGCACAAAGTTTTCTGTGAGGGTTAGGGTTGGTGTAGGGCTATAGAATATACAGTTTCTACAGAATAAAAATTACACCTTTTTTACACCACTTTTCACAAAAACAAATGTGTGTGTGTGTGTGGCAGATTTTTATGGAAATGAAGATTGGATGCATCAATTTCTAAAACAGATGTGCATTCCAATTGAAAAGAAATTCATAATCACATTTTTTGACTATTTTCCATTGTTGGTACACTGTTGCCATATGGCAATGTTTTCCTAAATACCCCCATCACCACTGTATATTTTTCTTCATGGTTAGAACAAAATGCTTACCACAGGGGGCTGATGGTTCCGCCGGGTGTGAAAGTGAGGGAGGGGAAGCAGAGACTCCAGATAATCACACACTTCACACGGAGGAACAATAGCGGTCTGGAGCTCGTCCAGGACCCGGAGCCTCTCTCTCTCTCTCTCTCCGCCGCGCAGAGTTCATCCACACAATGGCTTCCGGTCCCGACTCCCGCCGGTGTGGAGTCTGCGCGCGGGCCGCGATCCCAGCGAGCCGGACGTGTTTGTGTCGCGCTGCTCGGTGACCCGTGTTCCTCCAGACATCCATCAGCCCTCAGCGCACAACATCTCCCTCGAGCCTTTATGACAACAGCTTGATTTATTCCTCACACTCCGACAATAAACACAACAAATAGCCCCGGACGAAGCCTGACGTGTCATGACCTGAGAAAAACTAATGGTCTGAACTTTCTGGAAGGATTAATAACTGAGCAGGTGATTTAGAGTAGAAATGACCAAACTAAACGAGATCAGCTTAGACAAACATTTGTCTTCCAGACAGTAATATTCAGAGCAAATATAAACGTTTGCTTAAATATTCCCCTTTTTTAGTTTTCAAATAAGGCAAACACTTAAACACACGTAATGCGTAATAGTGTGTGGGGGCGTGTTAAAACAATAAGATAATGATAACAATAACGAAAATATAATGTTATTAAAAATGGTATAATGTGATCATATTCCCAGACAGTAGGCTGTCGTATTTTCGCAGGCATACAATTTCCCAAATAATTTTTATAAAAATAAAAAAAATCATATATTTAAAGTATTTGTACACACTACTAGCCTATATAAATTATGTAAACAATTTGTTTTGTAAAATTAAAATTATGTAAAACAATATTTGATAGTTATTTCTTTTTAGATTTCTTTTTTATCATATTTTTTAAACAGTTTTTGGTTGTTTTAGTAAATTTTTTTAGTCATTCGCCATGTGCTTTTGACATTTTTTATTCGTTTTTCTTTCTTTCTTTCTTTCTTTCTTTCTTTCTTTCTTTCTTTCTTTCTTTCTTTCTTTCGGTTATGTTGTTATTTCTCCTGGGGATTTATAAGTGAATAATGACTGAAATAAGGTTGACTTACACTAAAACAAGAACTTCTGACTGAAGTGTTTTCTTGTGTGTTTGACCTCTGGAAAGCGATTCAGCAGTTTCTTGTCGTCTTCAGCGTGTGAAACACACACAGACGTGATCAGAAGCTGTTTCCAGACCTCTTGGAGACGGTGAATTTAAACAGGAGCTTTGTTTGTGGACTGATATGTTGATGTATATGTGATCTCCGGTCAGAGGTCACAGGCAGCAGAATGGTCTGCGAGAGGCTTTGACGTGCTGTTCTCATCAGAGATAGTGTGATTAAACCAGCGATACGCTCAAACAGGAAGTGTTTGGTGAGATTTCCCACTGCTTGTTATTCTTATAGATGTATTAAACCCCACACGTCCACATGGTTCTGTCTGTATCCCAGCTCTGACTCACACTGACATGAGCTGAATATCACTTAATGCTCAGTTTGTCTAACAGAAATGATGTGTTCACAAATCAATACATTGTCAATAAAAGTCAAGACTGAATCTATATTTTAAAATGAAATATGCACATATGCAGGCTATACTACATAACAAGACTCAAATGCACTCACATACTTGTTTTTGGGGAATGTTACTGATCATTTTGAGAGCTCATCACCACATCCTGTGTTTGATTGACAGCTGATGCCCACAGGCCTGTCTGAAGAAATTAGGACAGTGTTTACTGACTGTGATTTATAGATTATAATAATAAAGTATTCTGCACAGCATGAAATGTGTATTACGTAGAATAATGTACCTCTTCAAATAAATACATGTAAATGCAAATGTATTATTACTACATTTTGTGTTTTATATTGTGTGTTTATTATTAGTCACTTTTTATGTGCTTTTCTCATTTTTTACATTTTTAAATATATATATATATATAATAGATAATATAATACAATATATATAGTATTACAATATATTTCGAATTTTATTTGAATAGTTTTAGTACATTTTCATATTGACATAAAACATTTCACATATTCAAAATAATATTTTGATATGTTTGTTATATTTTCAGTTAAAAAAATGTATTTATGTACTTTATTAATTTTTTATTTATTTAATATGTTTTGTGACACTTTGATGACCCTGATTTATGGCTTGATTTATGCGTTGATTGACAGGTTGTCATATGTCAAATTTGTACATGGTCAGATTTATGGTTTGATTTATGGCTATATGACCTGTCTGTCACGTGACTGCCATGTCACTGGGTCCTGTCACCCTTGATTGACATGAGGAGGACATGACGGAGGTGTGTGTAAATCAAAAGATCAAACAGAAGTCAGATTTGACTTTGTTGTATTTATTACTGGATTTATGATGGTTGTATCTCTCACCTGAGCTGTGGGGGTTTCTGTGGAGTTTCTTCCTGACCTGTTGTTCACTTCCTGTCAGGAGGGGTTTGGGCTCTTCCTGGAATAAATGTCTGAGCAAAGTGAGTGTATTGTCACCTTAACAGGATCGATGTTTGTTTGATCTATATGTTAATACCTAAACACAGACAGTGTGGCTACTGGCCCGTCTCCACCTCTGAAGAGGAGCTTGTCTGGACACACGTCTTTCCAGGTGAGAATTATTATAATTTTTGGAAAGCCAACAGGAAAAAAAGAAGTCTTAACGCCTTAGAAGCATCGACGTTGTCCTTTATGTAGACTTTTGTTAAAACAAGACAGAGAGAGAGAGAAAGAGAGAAACATTTATTTAAATCAAAAACTAATCAAACTATCGTAGAAATAAATATATTAATGTTAACCCAAAATTAATAAAATCAAACAGATGTTCCTTAATGTTGAGGACTGTATATGATATGTGATTTAAACTCTTAGATTGTGTGTTGTGTAAAAAGATTTGAAATCTCACATAAATTTTAAACTAAGTTTTTAAAATCTTTTTTTCTTAACACACACACACACACACATAAATGTGAGTGTTGATATTTAAAATAGGTGAAACTATCTAAAATTTCTCTATATATAAAAATAAAAATAAAAAACAGTTTTTATTCATTTCTTTAAAGTATAGGGTGGTTTTATGTTAATGATATTTCATGAGGGTGTTGTTTCCTTTGATGTTGGCTACACGGGACACGCCCCTTTTTCGCGGCAGCATTTCGCGATTACAAAAGCTTCCACCGCAGGACCTGAAGCTTAACAGTTTTTTTTCCTACGGGTTAAATCAGAACAACATTGTTTTTTGAGGGGAAAATGTCTGTCTCTCCTAACGGTAAGTCTAGTTTTAATTCACATCCGTTGTTTAAATCAAATGTGTTTTTATGTGATCACGGTATGAGTTCCCATTGCTTCACAGGCGATATGATGTTCTGTAAGCAGAACACCGGTTATGAGACGATTGTGAATGACATCATAGCATTGAACACGAACGGTATGATTCAACTATTGTATCTTTATTTATTAATTTATATATAAATAATAATAATAATAATAATAATAAACATACCATTATGTTTAAAATTTTCCCCTGGCCCCTTGGTGGGCCCCCTATGTTTACTTCACTATATTACAATTAAATTAAATCCTATTAAATTTAATTAAATTTAAATTAAACCTAATCTAATCATGATCTAATCTATGGTTGGAAAGGTCTAAGACTCCTAAATAGATATTTTACCAATCTTTTTTATTAAATTATGTAGGAAAAGTAATTTATTAGTTTAATTTATGGAAAAAGTGCACCTCAAAATCCTACATCAATATCAGGAGTTCAGACCTTTGTCAAAGATTAGGTTTGGCTCATGCACTTTGAAGTCTATGTTCAAAAATATGAGTGACAGTTAAGAGGATAACGAACACGTGTTTATGTTGTTCTTTTTCATTATTCTCACCGACAGCACAACCTTGCATTGCATCCGAGGCGTCCGGGGTTAGGCCTGACAACACCACAACACCCGGTAAGTTTTGTTAATAATTTATATTATGTCATAAAAATAAATAAATTGTACATGCACTGGAGTGTTTAAGGGCCTGTTAACTCCCCGCAAATTGAGCGTTGTGTATGCATTGTTTATGATCGTTTCTTTCTCATTATTCACACAAACAGGAAGAAAAGTGGTTGTGACTGCCCAGATCCATGCCCCACCGCAAACATCTACAAACTCTGCACCAACTGGTATGTATTAATCGTGCATATTATTTATAATATACCACATATTTGAAAAAAAAATAGATAAAAACATTAGATGCTTGTTCTTTTCACTCTAGATCATATGAGGAGTCTTGCTAACACTATACCACCATTATCACCACAAGCATTTGTTGATGGCAGTTCTGGTGTAGGTGTTAGGAGGCTATCAATAACACATCAGGAAGACCAGGACGTGACTGCTCTGTCGGTTCAGACTGGTGGACAAAAGCCTGCAAGACCCCGAGAGACCGGTGTGATACCTAACACCCCTGAGCGAAAACGTCCAAGACAATCTACTGGTGCGTATAGAGGAATCTAATTAAACTATTATTAATATTATTATTTATAGTAGCATTGGTATTAATTAATTATGATTATTATTAATGCAGAATCAGAAGACACAGCGATCTGTAACGAACATGATGTTCAAGCATGGGACGGGTGCGATACGACCAGCACGTCTAATGTGGATCAACAGAAAGATTTAAATCCATCCCCAGACACCGTTGAAAACGTCGCAGATTCAGACGGTGATGCAGAAAAACTTTCTTCAGACCAAGAGGAATACAAGAACCGACAGCAGAACGACGCAAACAAAGAAATTTGGAACCGTCTGAACACTGTTATCAAGAACCAAGAAATAATTCTAGAGCAGCAAGCACGTTTTCATCAGATTAATGTCGAGAACCAAGAAAAAATTCTAGAACAGCAAGCACGTTTTTATCAGATTATTGTCAAGAACCAAGAACAAATTCTAGAAGAGCAAGCATGTTTTCAGCAGATTATTGTCAAGAACCAAGCAGATTTTAAACAGATACTACAGAAAACACTTAAAATAATTATTGCATCGCAAATACGTTTCCAGACCTAGGAGACGGTGAATTTAAACAGGAGCTTTGTTTGTGGACTGATATGTTATGTTGATGTATATGTGATCTCCTGTCAGAGATAGTGTGATTAAACCAGCGATACGCTCAAACAGGAAGTGTTTGGTGAGATTTCCCACTGCTTGTTATTCTTATAGATGTATTAAACCCCACACGTTCCACATGGTTCTGTCTGTATCCCAGCTCTGACTCACACTGACATGAGCTGAATATCACTTAATGCTCAGTTTGTCTAACAGAAATGATGTATTCACAAATCAATAAATAAACCGTCAATAAAAAGTCAAGACTGAATCTATATTTTACAATGGAATATGCACATATGCAGGCTATACTAAATAACAAGACTCAAATGCACTCACATACTTGTTTTTGGGGAATGTTACTGATCATTTTGAGAGCTCATCACCACATCCTGTGTTTGATTGACAGCTGATGCCCACAGGCCTGTCTGAAGAAATTAGGACAGTGTTTACTGACTGTGATTTATTGATTATAATAATAAAGTATTCTGCACAGCATGAAATGTGTATTACGTAGAATAATGTACCTCTTCAAATAAATACATGTAAATGCAAATGTATTATTACTACATTTTGTGTTTTATATTGTGTGTTTATTATTAGTCACTTTTTATGTGCTTTTCTCATTTTTTACATTTTTAAATATATATATATATATAATAGATAATATAATACAATATATATAGTATTACAATATATTTCGAATTTTATTTGAATAGTTTTAGTACATTTTCATATTGACATAAAACATTTCACATATTCAAAATAATATTTTGATATGTTTGTTATATTTTCAGTTAAAAAAATTTATTTATGTACTTTATTAATTTTTTATTTATTTAATATGTTTTGTGACACTTTGATGACCCTGATTTATGGCTTGATTTATGCGTTGATTGACAGGTTGTCATATGTCAAATTTGTACATGGTCAGATTTATGGTTTGATTTATGGTTATATGACCTGTCTGTCACGTGACTGCCATGTCACTGGGTCCTGTCACCCTTGATTGACATGAGGAGGACATGACGGAGGTGTGTGTAAATCAAAAGATCAAACAGAAGTCAGATTTGACTTTGTTGTATTTATTACTGGATTTATGATGGTTGTATCTCTCACCTGAGCTTTGGGGGTTTCTGTGGAGTTTCTTCCTGACCTGTTGTTCACTTCCTGTCAGAAGGGGTTTGGGCTCTTCCTGGAATAAATGTCTGAGCAAAGTGAGTGTATTGTCACCTTAACAGGATCGATGTTTGTTTGATCTATATGTTAATACCTAAACACAGACAGTGTGGCTACTGGCCCGTCTCCACCTCTGAAGAGGAGCTTGTCTGGACACACGTCTTTCCAGGTGAGAATTATTATAATTTTTGGAAAGCCAACAGGAAAAAAAGAAGTCTTAACGCCTTAGAAGCATCGACGTTGTCCTTTATGTAGACTTTTGTTAAAACAAGACAGAGAGAGAGAGAAAGAGAGAAACATTTATTTAAATCAAAAACTAATCAAACTATCGTAGAAATAAATATATTAATGTTAACCCAAAATTAATAAAATCAAACAGATGTTCCTTAATGTTGAGGACTGTATATGATATGTGATTTAAACTCTTAGATTGTGTGTTGTGTAAAAAGATTTGAAATCTCACATAAATTTTAAACTAAGTTTTTAAAATCTTTTTTTCTTAACACACACACACACACACACATAAATGTGAGTGTTGATATTTAAAATAGGTGAAACTATCTAAAATTTCTCTATATATAAAAATAAAAATAAAAAACAGTTTTTATTCATTTCTTTAAAGTATAGGGTGGTTTTATGTTAATGATATTTCATGAGGGTGTTGTTTCCTTTGATGTTGGCTACACGGGACACGCCCCTTTTTCGCGGCAGCATTTCGCGATTACAAAAGCTTCCACCGCAGGACCTGAAGCTTAACAGTTTTTTTTCCTACGGGTTAAATCAGAACAACATTGTTTTTTGAGGGGAAAATGTCTGTCTCTCCTAACGGTAAGTCTAGTTTTAATTCACATCCGTTGTTTAAATCAAATGTGTTTTTATGTGATCACGGTATGAGTTCCCATTGCTTCACAGGCGATATGATGTTCTGTAAGCAGAACACCGGTTATGAGACGATTGTGAATGACATCATAGCATTGAACACGAACGGTATGATTCACTATTGTATCTTTATTTATTAATTTATATATAAATAATAATAATAATAATAAACATACCATTATGTTTAAAAGTGTCCCCTGGCCCCCTGGTGGGCCCCCTATGTTTACTTCACTATATTACAATTAAATTAAATCCTATTAAATTTAATTAAATTTAAATTAAACCTAATCTAATCATGATCTAATCTATGGTTGGAAAGGTCTAAGACTCCTAAATAGATATTTTACCAATCTTTTTTATTAAATTATGTAGGAAAAGTAATTTATTAGTTTAATTTATGGAAAAAGTGCACCTCAAAATCCTACATCAATATCAGGAGTTCAGACCTTTGTCAAAGATTAGGTTTGGCTCATGCACTTTGAAGTCTATGTTCAAAAATATGAGTGACAGTTAAGAGGATAACGAACACGTGTTTATGTTGTTCTTTTTCATTATTCTCACCGACAGCACAACCTTGCATTGCATCCGAGGCGTCCGGGGTTAGGCCTGACAACACCACAACACCCGGTAAGTTTTGTTAATAATTTATATTATGTCATAAAAATAAATAAATTGTACATGCACTGGAGTGTTTAAGGGCCTGTTAACTCCCCGCAAATTGAGCGTTGTGTATGCATTGTTTATGATCGTTTCTTTCTCATTATTCACACAAACAGGAAGAAAAGTGGTTGTGACTGCCCAGATCCATGCCCCACCGCAAACATCTACAAACTCTGCACCAACTGGTATGTATTAATCGTGCATATTATTTATAATATACCACATATTTGAAAAAAAAAAGATAAAAACATTAGATGCTTGTTCTTTTCACTCTAGATCATATGAGGAGTCTTGCTAACACTATACCACCATTATCACCACAAGCATTTGTTGATGGCAGTTCTGGTGTAGGTGTTAGGAGGCTATCAATAACACATCAGGAAGACCAGGACGTGACTGCTCTGTCGGTTCAGACTGGTGGACAAAAGCCTGCAAGACCCCGAGAGACCGGTGTGATACCTAACACCCCTGAGCGAAAACGTCCAAGACAATCTACTGGTGCGTATAGAGGAATCTAATTAAACTATTATTAATATTATTATTTATAGTAGCATTGGTATTAATTAATTATGATTATTATTAATGCAGAATCAGAAGACACAGCGATCTGTAACGAACATGATGTTCAAGCATGGGACGGGTGCGATACGACCAGCACGTCTAATGTGGATCAACAGAAAGATTTAAATCCATCCCCAGACACCGTTGAAAACGTCGCAGATTCAGACGGTGATGCAGAAAAACTTTCTTCAGACCAAGAGGAATACAAGAACCGACAGCAGAACGACGCAAACAGAGAAATTTGGAACCGTCTGAACACTGTTATCAAGAACCAAGAAATAATTCTAGAGCAGCAAGCACGTTTTCATCAGATTAATGTCGAGAACCAAGAAAAAATTCTAGAACAGCAAGCACGTTATTATCAGATTATTGTCAAGAACCAAGAACAAATTCTAGAGGAGCAAGCATGTTTTCAGCAGATTATTGTCAAGAACCAAGCAGATTTTAAACAGATACTACAGAAAACACTTAAAATAATTATTGCATCGCAAATACGTTTCCAGACCTAGGAGACGGTGAATTTAAACAGGAGCTTAGTTTGTGGACTGATATGTTATGTTGATGTATATGTGATCTCCTGTCAGAGATAGTGTGATTAAACCAGCGATACGCTCAAACAGGAAGTGTTTGGTGAGATTTCCCACTGCTTGTTATTCTTATAGATGTATTAAACCCCACACGTTCCACATGGTTCTGTCTGTATCCCAGCTCTGACTCACACTGACATGAGCTGAATATCACTTAATGCTCAGTTTGTCTAACAGAAATGATGTATTCACAAATCAATAAATAAACCGTCAATAAAAAGTCAAGACTGAATCTATATTTTACAATGGAATATGCACATATGCAGGCTATACTAAATAACAAGACTCAAATGCACTCACATACTTGTTTTTGGGGAATGTTACTGATCATTTTGAGAGCTCATCACCACATCCTGTGTTTGATTGACAGCTGATGCCCACAGGCCTGTCTGAAGAAATTAGGACAGTGTTTACTGACTGCGATTTATTGATTATAATTATTAAGTATTCTGCACAGCATGAAATGTGTAGTACGTAGAATAATGTACCTCTTCAAATAAATAAATGTAAATACAAATGAATTATTACATTTTGTGTTTTATATTGTTTGTTTATTATTAGTCACTTTTTATTTTTGTTATTTTCATTTATTTATTTTTTTCTTTATCATTTTTCTTTTTTTTCTTTAATATTTCTGCATTTAGTTCAGTTTTAGTTTTTATTTCCAATTAGTAATTTTAGTGCTTTATTTTAAACTCATTTCAGTTAGTTGTCAAGACGACATTTAAAGTTTTGATAATTTTTATATTTTATTTCATCTTTATTTCATTGAATACTTTTTAAAAAATGAGTTATAAAACCTTAAGATTTATTCAGATCAGTGGCGTAGCCACAGGTGTACCAGGGTGTGCCTGTGCCACCCACAGTGGCAGCTGGCACACCTAAAAATAAATGCAAAATCATTTTTTATAGCCTCAATAAAAAATGTTTACTAAACTTGGGCTATTGTTGTTTACTTAGAATATATATATATTTTTTTTTTGTTCCCGACTCGGTTGATTCAGATCGGCACTTCGGAGCCTGTTCGCGACTCGGTTGATTCAGATCGGCACTTCGGAGCCTGTTCGCGACTCGGTTGATTCAGATCGGCACTTCGGAGCCTGTTCGCGACTCGGTTGATTCAGATCGGGACTTCGGAGCCTGTTCGCGACTCGGTTGATTCAGATCGGGACTTCGGAGCCTGTTCGCGACTTGGTTGATTCAGATCGGCACTTCGGAGTATGTTCGCGACTCGGTTGATTCAGATCGGCACTTCGGAGCCTGTTCGCAACTCGGTTGATTCATATTGGCACTTCGGAGCCTGTTGGCGACTCGGTTGATTCAGATCGGGACTTCGGAGCATGTTCGCGACTCGGTTGATTCAGATCGGGAATTCGGAGCCTGTTCGCGACTCGGTTGATTCAGATCGGGACTTCGGAGCCTGTTCGCGACTCGGTTGATTCAGATCGGCACTTCGGAGCCTGTTCGCGACTCGGTTTGATTCAGATCGGGACTTCGGAGCATGTTTGAGATTTTTTTAAATTCAGATCTGGACATCGAAGCAGGAAGTGTTTGTCAAACAGTTAATTGGTGATAAAGGAATATTTGGACTTGATAATATTTTTTTTTTACCTGTCGATTCAGCATGTACATGGACCCACACACAAAGGTGGACACACTCTAGACGGGTGTGCCAGGTAGGGTGACCACACGTCCCGCGTAGCGCGTGCGCGCACAGCGTTTGAAGCCCAATACATGCCTCCCACAAATTGAGATTGTGTTACGCATAATCAATGCTTGCTCAAAAAAAGTTGGTCGCTATATCTGGAGTCACCAACCCGTCGATCGCGGTCGAAAGTCGATCTTGGAAGTATTTTTAAGTTGATCGCGAAGATTTTTCAAAATCTGAGAAAAAAAGGTGCGAGCCTCCGCTGACTGCGCGCGCACCTCCCGAAACAGATGAGACATTTATACTTGACACAACTGTTTTAGACTGAAAACCAGACCATACAACTGATTTAGACGCGGGTGCCGGTGTGATGAGATGTACTAATATCCGTCTGCTCGGGCATGATTGTTTTAGGCCTGTAATTGATTGATTATTGAGGTAATAGGGATGGTACGGTTCGCTGAAATAAAAAAAAAACCCAAAGCGTTCGGTTCACCACACACGGTTCGGCACGCGCTTCAACTTAAATCTGACAAAGCATCTGTAATATCATCTGTAATATGGCTTGCTATAAATGGCACGTAAAAAAAAAACAGGGTTCAGCTAATAAATGTTTCTGTTGATGCATGCGCATTCTGGCTTCCCAGACATTACAAAAACATGAAAAAAAAAGCTCTATATTGAGCAACTACAATTCATTTTAATCCTATAATTATATATTATAATTTATTTAAAGTGAATAAATTGTAATGAAAAATAAACAAAATGAAATAGCTAAAGTTTAAAAGTATCGTATTCGGAAGAAAATTATTACATTTAACAATTAACTACATTTTGACACGACCTGCAAATTAACACTAGGAGTATGGTTGGACGGAAGCAGTGTGACAAAAATGCTATCCCATAATTTTGCACAGTAAACTGACAATAAATGTGGCACACCCAGATTTTCATATGCACACCCAGAGTCTCTTTTCTGGCTACACTACTGGTTCAGATACTTCCCCACCCCCATTTATTATATTTATTTGGTAAATTTGCTATGTGCTTTTTAAAATATAACTATTTAAGTTTATTTACATTTCAGCTTTATTTCAGTTAACTTTATATTTTTTTATATTATTATTATATTAACTTTATATTATTTTTAGATTTTTACTATCCAACCCTATTGTAAACTATATATGTTGTACATAATTACACATTCACTGTAGTATGTTTCTGTCATTGGCACCTCAGCAGTCAGGTGGCGAATGATGAAGTTACCTTTAAATTCTAAACCCCGCCCTCTTATGTAAATGAATCTACTTATCCGTCGACGGAAGCGGCTCGCGTCTGTCAGTGATATTTCGCCTTTAAAGGCGCATTAAAACAGCGGCTGAAGTGCAGACAGAACCCGAGAAGAGCAGCAACAGAACTAGCACAACAATCTCATCTTCATTTCTGACAGAGACATAAAGACAGGAACGCGCGCGTCAGGGTGAGTGTGTTTACAATGTAGCGTTTGCGCTGCACCGCGTCGGCGGCGGCTCTTTTGATCGTTTGATTGATGTTCTGTGCGCGTCATCATTCACATCCAACTCTTCACGCATCTGCAGCTCTGTGTGATAGTAGCAGCTGATTGGCCACGTAATCACTGCGGTATTTTGGTTTATATCTGCGCGCTTCATAAATGTTCACGGATGCATCAACAGCTATAGGTTACATTTGAGGCTTAGTATAAATGCTGCATGTCTCTTATATACGGGTATGAAATGTTATGTTAATGTTACATATGTGTATGACATTATGAGCTGTGTGTTGAGTATGTGATGTCTAAATGTGAACCTGCTGGTGGACAGAGAGCTGATGGATGACTGTTACACAACTGAGAGGTTCCTGGTGTCCCGTTCACTTTCACTGGGCTCTTGTGCACTGAATCTTGCTTTGAGCTTCACTACGTGCTCTTTTCCATGGAAGGAAATATGATTTATACTCCCATGATGCATGCTTCAAAACAGGCAAAAACAAAATTAAAGTCTAATATAATAACAAGCTATTGCTTTAAAGAGGTTGTTGCCTTTGGAAATGTTTATTTGAATATGCAAACACAATATTAAAGCCAGTGTTCAGTTCAAACTCGGGGGACAAGGCTTTTGTTATTTGGTGAGTTTCATGTCAGCTTGTGTGTCAAGCACATTTTTGACTTCTCTTATTGAGAATGTGTTGAAACAACATGTAGATTGACCATCAACAGCGAGCAATGCAAAGCAGGTGTTTGTGTGTGTGTGTGTGTGTGTGTGTGTGGCTGGTTTACTGCAGACTGCTGGTTAGTGGGCTTTAACCCATGTCTGGACGCTCTCTCCAGGTTCTCAGCCAGCTGTGCGTCCGGACAGAAGACTCGACGCTGCTCTCATATGCAGTCCGACTGGATCTTTATGAAGCTTTCAAGGCCTTTTGGTGAGTCACACTGGCTTTGTGTTTCTCTTGTTGTCTCTGCTGAACTGTGTTCAGACTGATATCATGTTATCCAAGAACAGTACCTATAAAAGTGTGTTTCTATTTTTGTATCCTTGAACTGAGTAGTGCTTCTTTATGCCATCTATTTATTCATTTGCTTATTTGTTGTTTTTGTTGTTATTTTCTTGACATTTTAAATAACCATAATAATCACATATATATATCTCAATCATGATTAAAATTAAAAAAATTATATATTTTAAAAATAGTAAAAAATATTAAAAGGCAATATAATTAACAAAAGTACATAAAATGAATACAATTATACTCAAATGAAAAATTAACATGTAAAATAAAAAAATAAAAATAGTAATATTTTATATTGTTACTTGTATTAAATATAATATTTAAAAAAATAACATTTTCACTTGATACAGCTTGATAATTTTATATTTATAATTCTCTTCTTTTACCAAAGCAGCTGAATTGTGTTGTGGTCTCCATCTGTGTTGTGTAATCTGATCTGCTCCTATCAGTCACATGATCCGTGTGAAACTCACAGTGCAGCAGCTTGGAGTTCGTCAAGGGTCAAACTAGTAGTTAAACTGCTAGTTAACCCGTTTATGAAGTATTTGGCTGGCTTACAACATTTGATTTAAAAAGCTGTGTTTATCTGGCATCTGTTTTCATTGGGTGGCAGAGTCAAACTTATTCAAAGTGAGTGTTTAAACTGATTTGTGAGTGCTGTGCTGTGGCTCTGATGGGTTTGTGAATGGCTCTCGTGATCTGTGTTGGATGCGCAGTGTAATTGGACGGGCCGCAGGACTGGATTCTCTCAGTGTGTCTCAGGCTGCATCCGCAGTAAACACTTTACATCACAGTCTGACCACCGAGCGCACAGATCTGCTGTTTGCATGAATCCTCACCACTGAGATGCTGATTGCTGCCCGGCTGTAGGAAAGTTTGCATTTACTCATCCCAGAAAAGAATTTAAGCAGTGCCAGAGAATAACTATTTTTGGTTTTAGTGCAGTACATCTGTCTTTGTCTGCGGTTATTGCTTTTGCACAAATAGAATGCCATAATGTTTGGAAGCATCCTTTGATTAAAGACAGAATGAAACAAAACCAAAGAACATGCACATAATTTTATACTAGCTGTGTGTGATATTGACCAAAAGAAAATGTATTCTTTTTTTTTTCAATAGTGATAATTAAACAATACTATGCTTGGAGGGTTTAGGCCTGTCGAGGATGAATAAATAAATGATGCTAAAACAGCCAGTAGGTGGCAGCAAGTCTCTGTCTTAATGAGTGATTTATTAAATTATTCACTCAAATGATTTGTTCAAAACAGCAGATTAATTTAGAAACAAAGCAAGTGACTTTCTTTATGAATGGATTGTTGAATCACTAACTTACACGACTGATTCAGGAACGAAACTCTGGAGACTCTAGGAAAGTTGGGATCCAGCTTTGCTTGAAAAGCTTTTTGTTGGTGAAACAGACCGTATTGCGTCTAAAATGTAACTCGCTGAATATTAACTTCTTGTTTGTATAAAATCAGTATCACACACGTACACCTCATAATTATTATGCCACAGATGCTGTACTTTAAGTTTAAGTGTGTAACCGTTAATGACTGGCTTCCCAAAGCGTTGGCCACTGGTCATAAAAACAGGGATTTTAGCCGAATCAGCTTCAGGATGGTTTGCTTCTATTTGTCTACATGAGCTGGGATACAAGCCAGCTTTGTAACATCAAACAAACTTACACATATCTATTATAAGCAGTAAGGCATGGAAGGTTTTATGTTGCTAGTATATTTAGTTTATTACTGTTTTAGTTCATGACTGCCTGCCTGGGTGTTTTAGCGACACAAGAATGCAGTGTTGACCAATCAGCATCCAGAATGTGTTTTAATGCATCATTTTTAATGATCGTTACTTCAGTGTTCGTGAGAATTGTATTTCTGGAGGCCTTTTGGTGTCGTAATGAATTCAGTGGAGCAGATGAATGCAGTGTGTTATTCCTTTCACAGCAGCGACTGTTGCATAAGATCTTTATTTAGTAAAAGCCTCTCGACACTGAGGAGTTTCAGTCCGGGACAGATGCTGTAAAGCTCTGCGCTTTGACCTCTGTTTCGAATCGCTCCTCAGTGAGCCATATTAATGTCACACAATCGATTTATTTATTTTTGATTAATGATTTATATTTGTTCATGCATAACAGCCACAGTCGCATTTGTAGTTAAACAAGATTATGTAGGCCTAATTATATGGTCATTAGCATCTTCTCAGGGTTTTTTAGAATGTTGTTGTTGGTTGCTAGGGTGTTCTGAGGGGTTGTTAGGATGTTGTTTGTTGCTAGGGTGTTCTGAGTGGTTGCTATGGTGATCTGTTTTTTTTTTTTAGAATGTTGTTTTGTTGCTAGGGTTTTTTGGGGGGTTACTAGGGTGTTCCGAGGTTTTTTTTTTTTTAATGTTGACATTTGTTGCTAGGGTGTTCTGGGTGGTTAATAGGGTGTTCTGAGGGTATTTTAGAATGTTGTTCTTTGTTGCTAGGGTTTTCTGACTTTTTTTTTTTAGAATGTTGATTTTTGTTTGCTAGGGTGTTCTAGGTGATTACTAGGGTGTTCTGAGGGTATTTTAGAAGGTTGACGTTTGTTGCTAGGGTGTTCTGGGTGGTTACTAGGGTGTTCTGAGGGTATTTTAGAAGGTTGTTGTTTGTTGCTAGGGTGTTCTGAGGGTTTTTTAGAAGGTTGTTGTTGTTGTTTGGGTGGTTACTAGGGTGTTCTGAGGGTATTTTAGAAGGTTGTTGTTTGTTGCTAGGGTGTTCTGAGGTTTTTTTTTTTTTGAATGTTGACATTTGTTGCTAGGGTGTTCTGGGTGGTTACTAGGGTGTTCTTAGGGTATTTTAGAATGTTGTTGTTTGTTGCTAGGGTGTTCTGAGTTTTTTTTTTTTTAGAATGTTGTTGTTTGGGTGGTTACTAGGGCGTTCTGAGGGTTTTTTAGAATGTTGACATTTATTGCTAGGGTGTTCCGGGTGATTCATTTGGGTGTTCTGAGGGGTTTTAGAATGTTGTTTGTTGCTAGGGTGTTCTGGGTGGTTGCTAGGGTATTCTAGGTTAGAACACTAGAGAAGATAAAACAAGCAGATCCGCAAACACAAAATGAATACCTGTGGCTCCTGATAATGTATTGAGGCCTTTGAAGGGAAACCATCAGTCTGTGAAAGAAACTGAACAATATTTGCGACATTATTACGTGTAATACAGAGCCTCTGGCAAACAGGGAAATACAATTATTTTCTGCAAACCGATTCATTAGGTCTGTTCGTTTCAATGAACTGGTCCTAATCACTAGTTCATTTCTGTAATCGAGCAATGACATAACGTATATGCAATTAAATGAATAAAGCATCCAATAATGATGTGAAACATGGATGTTTTATGTTTAAAGCACATAAAGTGAGTAAACTAGTCTTCTTCAGCTTTCCACATAAACAATGATTCAGTCAACAGTCAAACGGTTTCCTCAGTTCAGTGACTGTTGGAGGAACCGGAGCACTGAATCAGTTCATTCATCACAGGATCATATGCCACTATTGGCTTATTTCTAGTCTGAGTGACTGTTGGATGTCTGAAAGGGAGTTTTGATTGAGTAACTTGTCTTGTAGATCTGTGCTGATGTAAGCCACAAGCCGTTTCAGACACTTCAGTCTGATTTGGTGAATCAGTTCAGAAGAGTGAACTGGACATCACTCTGGACCGTTAGCCTGAGGCTCTGCATTACAGGTGATAATGTTATAAATAATGTTCAGTTTCTTACACAGACCACTCATTTCACTTCATAAGACCTCAAATCATCATCATCAGAAGCCACGGGTATATATTTTGATCTTGCCTTTATCTGCTTTTTTGACTTTCAAAGTGAAGTTAACTTGCATATTATGAATCATCAAGGACCATGCTTTCTAAAAATCTTCTTCCTTGTTCTACTGAAGACAGAAAAGCCACAAACATCTGGCATTGCCTTAGGTTGAGTAAGTTAACAGCAAATATTAATTTGTGAGTAATCAATCACTTTAAGAATTTTCCAAGAATGTTACCTTTATTTAATCTGGCACAGTTTTTGGATGTTCGAGGATGTTTCTGATGCTTGCTGACTCATTTAGCCTCAAACAAAGTTCCTCCCAGGACCTGTTTTGGTTGAAGACCACATTGTTTTATTTGCCGTGAGGTCTTCGTCAGAATGCATGGGGCTGCATGTAGACTTGGATAACAGGTTTCTCGAGTGAAGTTGCCGTTTGTTTCCTGAAGGCTGTTGTGAATCTCTGACTCTCAGGTGTCGGTCTCATCGGACTGGTTTCTCTGTTGTGTGGTGTTTCAGCTCTTCTTGTTGTGCTTGTGTGGTCTTCGTGCTGTTCACATCTCCAGGTGAGTTTACCATCATTATTGGGAGAAAGTTGGCTTTTGCTCAAGAATAACATTAACGTGGAGCTGAGATCCAGACAGATCGTTCTGTGTCTGTGTTTGTGTTTGCGCTGGTGTCTGTCCATCTGTCCAGGACTGTCTCATGCGCTCATGTTGTCTACAGCGTGGGTCGCTGCATCTTAGGCTTTTTTTTTTAAGGGTGATTCATATTGTGTCTGGATTATTTTTTATATTTATTTAGTTAAAAAATTAAATTTTTTGTTAAGATTGCTTATCTAAATGTCCAGGGACAATTCACTCTGAAGAAAAAGAACTGAATACCCTTACTTTGGTAATTTGGTTGTGTTTTTTCCTAATGAATAAACTAGATTTTGAGTGTGTGTGTGTGTGTGTGTGTGTGCATGCTAAAGTAAAAATCAGTTTATAAATATTAGATAAAAACTTATTTAAAATGCTTAAAATAGAAATGTTGCTTTGTCAACTAATTGAAATAAAACAATGTTAAAATACTACAATGACTAAAACCTAAACTAAAATATAAATTAAAATAAAATATTTAAAAAAAGCATAAACTAATAAAAATGGCAAGCACATAACAAACTTACAAAAATTAAATGTAAAACTGAAAGTATAAATAGAATATAAAAATAGGCAAATTGAAAATGCTATAATAGTATATATTCATTTTTATATGGAATAAAAATATTTATAATGTAGTAATTTTAGTACGTAAACTGAATTTTTTTTATTTATTTAGTTTCAGTTTTCAGAACACAAGTGATGTGAGTTTGCGGTTAGCAATGTGCTGATGGCACATAACTCGAAGCATAAACAATGCACAGGTTGCTCAAATATGGGGAAAAATAATACATTTTTAAATGAATTTTAACTTCTTATCTGTATCACTATTGTAATGTCGAAGTACACTTACATTTCACTCATTTCTGCAGTGTTTTTTTTCCACTGAACTCAATGCAGTGTCTTGCACTTTCACTTTTGCTGTCTATGCCTACGTTTTGGTTTGTTATAACATCTTCACAAAGGTTTGAAATTGATCTTTTGCACTTTTGATGCTCCAGTCCTTAATTAAAAATGATTAAAGTATTAAATAAGAATGCTAATCTGCGCTGAGCTTGTAAGACCTTCTCTTTCCAGCGATGCTGCAGCATCAAGTCTGAGTGTATAATGGATCATAATGCATCATTAACGGTGTACATCTGACTGGAAATACGACATCAGAAGAGCAGCTTGAGGATGAATTAATGTAATGTTTGTCTGCCATCAGCTAGATCTCATTTAAGTGCGAGTCACATAATCGGCAGAGTTCTCTTTACCAGAACAGATTGCATAAAACGCGAGTTATTTTAACTAGTTATGATTTTTTCGCTCATATTCATTCTTGCATAACACTGAACATGTGTCAGCTCTTCCTGAGAGCCGGCGCTCATATAACCCTAGACAAACAGAGTAAAAAAATGATGTGACCAGTTAATTTTGGGAGCTGAACCTTCCAAACAGGACACTTGCATTAACATTAATGATTCAAATAGGATTCATTAATAATTAATGCAGATGAAACAATAGTGTGTGTCTGCAGGGCTAGAGATGAATCTCTAAACAAATGACTCCTATAACTGCAGCACAGATAGTGTTCATAAAGAAAGCTTTGTGAACTCTGAATATCGAAGAGAGATGAGCCGACTAATAAGCACACCACATGAAGCCTAGAGAGCCTTTTAATGCTTTTTAAAATGCTTTCCTTTTAGACAGAAACTAATGCAGCATCTCATATATTCTGTACAGAGCATGCAAAATCATAATTTATAACTACATGCATGATGGGGGAAAAAATGCATAATTATGTAAGCACAAAACACAAGATACTTCTCTTTTCAATATGAATAAGGCTTTATTAGATAAATCTAAGACATATAAACTAATCTAACACAAACGCACGCACTCACACATTCACACAAGTTGCAGGAAGATCGAAAGTTAGGGAAAGATGAGTTTAAGAGAATGGAAATGTGGAATCCCAAGTTTACAGCAATACGTTAAATTGCATAAACATGAACAGCCATCAATCACTTAATTAACCCTTGCATGGAGTTCCTCAATGAGGTTAAAATTATATTAGATACACCAGTACAAATGTTTATTACAGTTAACTAAAATCACCTTTAAAATGCATTTTATTTAAAAAAAATATATATATAAAAATGTATTTTATTAAAATAAAACATGAAAAACTTAACATTAAATAATAACATTAATAACATTAAATGTTAATTTTATTTCAGCTGTTTGCAAAATTATTAAAACTAAAAATAGTTTTAATACATTTTGTTTGAAAATACTAATTTCTGAATATTAAAATTATAATAGTATTTTAGTTAAACTAAAATGATTATTGCAAGAAAATAAATATTGACTAAAGAGAGTTTGTGTGTGTGTGTGTGTGTGTGTGTGTGTGTGGTAACTAATAAAAATAAATGCACAACAATATTACTGCATCTTAAAGTGGAAATATATATATATATATATATATATATAATATATTAACAAAGGGTATAGGAGTATTGCACTGGAATAATTCTTAAAGTATTATTTGTCAAACTTGAATGATCTGTATGTCGAGTGTGAGCTATTTCCTTTCAGATAATTGACTTCTGAGGCTCTGTTTCTGTTTCAGTCTGAATGTGGATGAGATTGCATGTGTTAGCTACAGAGCTCTTGTTTTTTCTCTTATGTTTGTGATCAACTCTGATTCGTTTTTGACTTCAATCTTCAGCTAGA
The DNA here is from genome assembly GCF_023724105.1 of Carassius gibelio. Classification (NCBI taxonomy): domain Eukaryota; kingdom Metazoa; phylum Chordata; class Actinopteri; order Cypriniformes; family Cyprinidae; genus Carassius; species Carassius gibelio. Next base: position 34,076,644 of record NC_068414.1, read on the forward strand.
ACTATATTTCATTGCTTGGCCTTACCAGACAGTGAAGTGTGTGTATCATAAGAGGTCGACGGTGCCAAAGGCCTCGCTTTCTCAGACCGGAATTTTCCATCCAGGTTCATGTGCTGTGTGGGAGGAGCCCAGTGTGGTATTTTTGCAAGTCTTAGTTTGGGAGTTTGGAGCTGTTGTTATGTTTAACTCGTGTTGTTTCTACTGCACCGGGAACCAGGGAGGTTTGGGTCAAGGACAGTGGTGTTGTCTGGGACAAAATATCCTCCTCCTTGTATTTCTGTGTTTTGAATTGCATGCTTCCACACTACTCATGCTGTTTCTTTAGTTTGCATGATGTGTGTTGTGCACAGTATGCATAATATGCATGCAGTATGCAACTAACTAGATGCCATTTGCTGAAATAAATATGTAGTTTAATTGCATATTGTGTTGGAAAATTCTATCATTAACATACTATTTCAAATACTTGTGAGTAGGGAGAAAATTGTTGTAAAACAGCCCAACCAAGGCAGATTACCCATAATGCATGTGTTTTTTCCAGAGAAGGTCACTGCTGTCATCGAGAGTTCATGATTTATGAGTCCTTGTGAGTGAGTCGCATTTCTGACCTGCCTCTTTCTCGTTGGTTGCAGTTTGTGGTAGAGCCGCACAATTAATTGAAATAAAACCAACATGTGTGACTCATATTATTGTGTTTTGGGCGACTTGCTTCACAGTATATGGTCTTGCATTCAAACACAGCTGTTTTAAGTTTGGGTTGTTTTATGATGTGCATTTGGGAAACGAATCATATGCCGACCATCTCGACATACTTGGGATGAGAAAGGCAACAACAGAGAATCTTTAAGGGATTCCTGCATTTTCCATCAAAATAAAGCTGGATGGTTCAGACAACCATAAATATTCTAATTTGTATCAGTTCCTTTTATTATTTAGTAAATACACTTTTTCTTATATACTGAAATTACAATAGTAATAGTTATATATATATTTTTTTTGTAATAATAAATTTGAAAATAAAAATTACAACATTAATTTCTTATGTAGTAGTAGTAGTAGTAGAAGTATTCTTAAATTATTAAATTTGTGTATTTTTCACACTAGTAATAGTTCCTTTTTTTATAACAATTATTTAAATATGCAGTTGTCATTTTGCAGTGAAATTACAATAGTATTTTTGGTATTTTTATTTAGGAGTAGTAGTAGTAGTAATAGATTTCTAGATTTTTTTTTTTACACTAGTATTATTATTAAGTAATAATAATAATTTTATTTATTAAATATGCATTTTTTATTTTACAGTGAAATGAATAATAATTCGATATAGCATTATTAATAATTTATTAGTAATAGTAGTAGGATCAGTAGTAGTAGTAGTAATAATAATAATAAAATTATTTAAATTATTTATAATATTTATAATATTTTTTAATAATATTTATTTAGTAATGTCTTATTTAGCTCTTTAGTGATTTTCATATTTTCAGTCATTATTATTATTATTATTAGTAGTAGTAATAGTAGTCATTTATTTATTGTATTTAATTTTTTAAAGCCATGCTGGTATGTACAGTACTAACAAAAGTTCAGCCAAATTGTGCAAAACTTTAAACCAAGAACAGCAAACCTGAAATTTTAATCTGACAATCCCAATTCGTGCCTAGTGTGTGCTTGTTTAGTTTCTGGGTTATATTTTGATTATGAGTGAATTAGTATGTTTTTGTGCATTCATCTTGTAGTCCAGGAATAGCGTCAGGATCCAGGCCTGCTCTCTGTTGCTAAGCGACATGTTTTTTTACAGATTCTCTGGAAGCTCGTTTGCCATAATTAATGCAGAGCCACAGAATTAATCAGCACAGTTAATTCCTGTATTATCAGTGCAAGCAAGAGAAGAAGCCAATGTTTCTGCAGTTCCTGATTGACCGCATTTAAAGGGACAGTCCGTCCACCCTCAAGTTCACACAAGATAAGATATTTTGAAGAATGTGGGTAAACTAACAAACAAACCTTCAATGGCATGGAAGTCAGTGGCTATGGTCAACTGTTTGTTGACAGAATTTCCATTTTTGGGTGAACTGTCTCTTTAAGGGCACGGCAAATTGCAGTGTGTCAGAGGAGGGAGGAAAACGATGAATAAAGCTCACGTTTCTGCCTGGAAATGTTGTTTTCTCATCTGATCTGTGTGTCAGAGTTGTTGGTTTTCTATAAGAGCTTTCCAGGTAGATGCCGCTTCACTGATAGATGATGTTGGGACTCCCTTTCAGGGATGATGGTCTTTTTTTTGCGCTGTAAGCTTCCTCACATCTTTCCAGGAGAGACTTGTTGTCCTGTGTTTGGGATGTTTTTGGGCGTCTGCCCGTTTGGCTTGGACTCTGGTCTCCGTCTGCGCTGGAAGCTCATGATGAGGAGAGTCTGATGCTCATGACTGAAAACCGCTTGTATTGGCAGCTTTTGTAAAAGTGCAAGACATTTTGAAAGTGTGGTTTGGGTGTTAAAGACAAATAAGAAACCTATTCTGTTGCCTCTTTGAGACGAATCGCCTGCATTTCTCTTTGTAAAATAAATATGCATAAAATTTGGCTTCTGCTGAATGAATACTATTCCTGTTAAATATATAAATACTTAAGCTTCTTCAGTCACTTATTTGTATAATGAATGTAGAACCAGATATTATATTGGTTTATTTTACATGTGAACGTGATATCTGTGTGCTGAAAATGCTTACCGATGATGTTATATATCTAATGTTTCCACTCAAATAAATAAAGCCAATAAACACTGTTTTCATACATCAGGATGTGTTTATGAAACATGAGCAGAAATCAGTTGTATAACAATTATGGGAATTATTGCATTAAACTGAATGACAATTTATGTAAGATTTTTGTTTTATGAATGATTTGCACAAATGCATTAGGCCTCTGAAGCTGTTTTGGTGTAAATGTTCTGATGCATACATTTTAGTTGGTCAAAATTTACACTGCATTTTGAAAACACTATTTAGCCTATTGTACAATAATAATAAGATAATTATAAAAAATATTTGTTAAATATGAAAACACCAGTAGTATTTGTCTGCAAACTAAATGGCTTTTAAAAAAATTGTCCAAATAATTGTTTTTTTTCTTTAAGGAGAGTTTATAATCTAGTTTTTTCAGTATTGTTTATCAATGCAATGTGTAGTTTTCCAATCCTGAGGAAAGAATGCCAGAGTTCCCACAGCGTTCCTGTACAGGTGACTCACACGGGTAATTATTGGGTAGAGCGAGAGATCTGTTAATTGTGAATGAGAGAATGCAAGCTCTGTTTGTGAATGGCTGGAATGCAGATCTGCGGGTTATGAAGTGTTTGTGAAGCTGATGGAGTGTTTTCAGGAAGGTACTTTTATAGGCACAAATTACTCCTGGATTTCTATACACACTTTCTGATGAATGAAGGACATGTTTTTGGTGCACAGGTTCGAGTCACTTCCTCTGTAAGTGCTTCAGTTTGTTTTTGCACTTATGTTGTTTTATCTGAGAATTGAAGTGTTTTCTGAGCTTGTTTGCTGTTAGTTGAGATTGTAAATTGCTTCTAATTTAAATGGTTGCTTTCATTTTTTTACAGAAGTGTAGGTTTTACTTTCCAATCAATTTCTAGTCTAGCTACTTCAGCTTTCACAGTGAAGTGTTTTTTTTGTATATTTGAATTTACATTTCCTTCTGCCTGAGGCTTTTGCTGGTAAAGGCATTTTACATTTGCCAAAAATAGACATTTTTAAAAACAAACCGGTAGGGCTGTGCAAAAAATTCCTCCGTTTCCTCACTTAAAACTGCATTCCAGGTGATTAAATGCACGTTTTTTTATGGCAGGGTTCCCTTGGTAAAGTTTACATTTTAGGAGCTAAATATCTACACAGGCTACACACACAAAATAGCTTTCAAAATCGCAGCCGATTCATTGCAGATTTGGAAAGAAATTGTGTGTAGACTGTCAGTGAACTACGGCTCTGTGTAGTAAATGCTGCCTCATCTGAACCAGTGTTGACAAGTCTGTGGTTGATTTTCATGTCCACGGGTTAAAGTGACCCCAATCCCAATGAGGTCATATTTAGCCCCTAATATTTATTTATTTTGACATCAAAGGTATATGCCATGCCTCCAAGCTTTCTTACTCATTTTGATAATAAACGTTCTATGTTTCTTATTTTATTTGGTTATATTTTATACATTTACTTAGCCTATTTCCAGTTTTGTATACATATTTAAACTTTAAGTGTGTGTGTGTGTGTGTGTGTGTGTGTGTGTGTGTGTGTGTGTGTGTGTGTGTGTGTGTGTGTGTGTGTGTATGTGTATATATATATATATATATATATATATATATATATATATATATATATATATATATATATATATATATATATATATATATATATATATATATATATAGTTGGATGTTGTTTTTTGCTGTTGCATTTTTTGAGCAATTGACTCCGAACTGCCGCTAATTCAAGTAAAATGCGCACAGCACCTTTAATTGCTTTATGCCGAATTGCTGCTATGTTAAGTGAAAATGTAAAATGTGCAAGGCAATTTTACAAGCCATTTAAAAGGGGGAACGCCCTGCCCCCACGGTGTTGTCACACGTCAATTTATTTGGGGGGTTAATTTCATCACCATCACCACCCTAGTATGGAGCTGTACAATACTTTAGAGAATAACACCATACGGTCTCTCCACTAACTCCCTCCACAATTTTCTGTCAGATTCAGGAGTGATCAAAGAACAAGAAAATGTTTGGAGTGACCCCTGTCAGTGTGGAATAATGACAAATGTTGATCTAAAGAGTCGTACAAGTGGCATGAGTTGCGACCGTTCAGACTGAGGTCGCATTGCAAATCATCTGAGCCAAATCAGATTTAGGACCACATATGAAAGTGGGCCAAATCAGAATTGAAAAATCGGATTACGTGTGGTTTGTCCTATCCACACTGTCGTGTAATTTAAGCTTTGGGGTCACAGTTTCCAGCTGTGTGAACGTAGCCTTAGTGAACTCATGGAAGCTAATTGAGATGGATTAGATGTAGACAGTCTCAAATTTTGTTTCTCATTTGAAACGCTTTGGTTGCTATAATACAGAATATATGTGGAAGTGTACTAGTATCTGTTTTGCAGGTCATTTTTGAATATAAAAATGTCTACACAATGTAAAGTACTTGCTCTGGCCCTTATTTGAGATTATTTTATTCTGTCATCTGTTGCTGATGTACAAGCAGGATTAGATGATTGGTCGGTGTGGAATTTGCCCCGCCCCTCCTTCACTGTGATTGGACGGCTGAATAAAAAACTCAAAAGATGAACATTCTTAATCTCTTGGTGATGAAGAAAAAAAAAACTCCCAGCATTAAGCGTGGAAAAAGACGCTTTGTGCATTGTCCTGCTGCTTGCATTTGAAACATGTGGTACTCCATTAAAAACAATTGGGGAAAAAAAGCTAGCCTATGGAAAAACAAAATGCTTTGATGTACACATAGACAAAGCATGTTCATATTTAATCTCTATGTTTTTGCTGTGTCTATCGCATTGCTAGGTGTTTGCTAAAGTAAGAGCTCTCAAGTGTAATCACTTAAACAGCAAACCTTTCAAATCTTGCAGTGAAGTCATTAATTCCTGGAGTTTAAAAGCTGCAGGATGAGCGAATTTAATCATTAGTGTTGTGGGTTTGATCACAGCTTTGGCAAACAGCATTAATCAGCACAAAAAGCCAAAGTAAAGCTCCCTGTCCAGAAGCCCGTTTGTCTTGAGTATCTGAACACGATGTTCTTCATGGTCTCCGGGCGCTGTGGTGTGATTTACATGTACATGTGCTCGTGAGGCCAAATGCTCAAATACTTCATCCCTCGTAATGACGACAGTGAATCATTCTGCCAGCAGTAACAGTATGCATGTGTTTATTATGTCTGACCAGAGTTATGAAGTGCATGCTTACAGGTGGAAACTTGGCGTCTAGATACAGCCAAAATATTTCACCGCAGGACGTCTGTATTGCGATTTGTGGGAATTTGGATCGCTAGACAAAGTTGTAATCCGAGTGTCACCTGAATCCAGCCGTTAATCATAGTGACCCGATCTCCGTGTGTGCCTCGTGAGCCTTTTGAGCAGTGAAGTGACCCAAATATCCCCAGTTTCTCTGCCGTGACGTGGATTGGGTTCCCGCAGGATCAGCGGAGGGATGTAGGCCGGCCGGGGGAGGGAGTTTCGCCCCAGCATGTACAAATTTAAACCCGATACCTTGACTGCAGTGAGCCTGACCCGTGAAATCTAGCCAGTGTAATTTGGGTCAGCCGTACAATGTTGCTTTTATAAGTGCATCGGTTAAGTGACAGTATGCCAGACAGGGATGCATTGATAAAGTATGAATACAATTAGTTTCTTTTTGATAATTACTATAATACTGTTACTTGTATTATGCTGTCATTTTATCTATATACTGAAAGTGATAATACGAAGCAATATTCCTGGAGCTTTAGTGTACACAATATATATAAATAAATAAAGTCAGTGTTGTGATGTAGTGTTTAGTGCGTTTATCAAATAAAAAAAATCTTCAATAAAAAAAATATATATATTTATTTATTTAATTATTTTATTTAATTATCATTATTTTAATTTTTTTTTTATTAAATTGCAAAAAAAATGTATTTGATAAACGCACTAAACACCATATCACAATGTATGTTTTTATAGTCATATTGAATGGGTCAAATTTTGATTTAGTATTACAAAAAAAATACTTGTGGGCTCAAGTAGAAAGTTGTTGTTGTTGTTGTTGTTGTTGTTGTTGTTGTTGTTGTTGTTGTTATTATTATTATTATTATTATTATTATTATTATTATTATTATTATTATTATTTATTTTTTTTTTTTTATTATAATATATATTTTATATTTTATTATAATTTGATTATTTTATTATAACATTTTCACCCCGGAAAAATGGTTTGCCCAAATCTTCAGAATAGGAAATATTTTTGTTTTGTAAAGATGCAACTCCCCCCACCACCCACCCACTCAAATGTATTGGTCATATTGAGATCTATATTTCCAGTATGGTGCAGCCCTGAATGTTTGTGTGTTGTAACTCTGATGTAAAATTGTCTATGTAAACTCAGCTGCCTATCTTGGCCAGGACACTCCTGTAGAAGAGATTTTAATCTCAGTGAGTCCTCTTTCCTGGTTAAATAAATGTTCTCCTGGTGCACTGAAGCTCTGTATCAGCCTCCTTCTCACGCTCACGCTCATATTGTATGTTTTGTTACTGTAAGCGGTCAGTGTTGTTAGTGTTGGCTCTGTGGGGTTTTGCCACCTGTAGTCCTGCTGAACAATCTGTGCTCTTATCAGTCTGTTATTTGATCCCACAGCAGCAGGTTAGAGTTACTCGACCTCTCTCATTCTCTCTCGCCGCCCATGTCCTTGTTTTCCCTCGCCTCGCTCACATTCACAAGTGAAAGACATGCTCTGCACAGAACTGCCTTTAAAATCTACTTTTACATTACATAGAGTTTTATGGTAAGGTGTGTAAGTTCTACACGGCTGAAGCATGAAACTGCACATGTTACCTTTAGTTCGTATATAAACGGCCCATATCTTGGAAAACGTATGTATTTTCATTAATTTTTTTTCTGGTGAATTTTTATTTTATTTTCAGATGGTATCTATCTGTCTAAGCAGTGTAAACCAGACGTGTTTTTTTTCTTTCTCTGACATTCTTAGCCTAATATTTTAATAGTCCCTGTTTGCCAGAATTTTTTTCCAGAACAAATTTAATAAATAAACAGGTTTGTGATCTTGGGAGATAGGCGCACAACACAGGAGCACGACTTTTTAACTTCTCCATTCTTGAATGGTTTGTGCTCTGAGGAGAACTGGACACGACGGTGAACGGACAAAGCCTAAGGGAGAACTGAGAGTATTTGAAGAAGAGCAAACAGAAGAACTAATGAGTTAATTAATCAGACACAGGGGAACGAAATGACAATAGGAGTTAAATTAAAACTAAGTCCACAGGGAAACACAAAGAAAACAGGACAAAAACTAAACCCTAATGATTATGGTATGGAAATGAATATAAAAGAAAAATAATCTAAATATAGCTTATGATATTTTGCTAATATAAATGTATTTCTTGCAATAATGTTGTTGACTGTTTTTTTTTTAATGATTTGTTCCTTAAATATAAATTAAATATAAATTTATGAATTAATAAATATTCATTACGGTCGTAATAAATATATATTAAATAATAAAATAAAAACGGTAATAATAAAATAGTTTTCTTATAATATTTTGCTTATGTGATTTGCTACTGTTGTTGTTGTTGTTCTTATGTTTTTTTTAACAATTTGTAACTTAAATGGCATGAACAAATAAATACATAAAATAATAATAAATATAAAATATAATTTCAATAATATACTTTTTATTGTTACTATTACTGTTGTTATTTTATGTTCTTATTTTTTTTATTTTTAACATTTGTCACTTAAGTATGAAATGAAAATAAATAGAAAAGCTAAATTTAAATGATATTTTTGCTAATATTTCTTGCCACAAGTCAAATGTTGCCTAGTTGAGAATACAGAAGACTACGACCCTTTAACATTTCAGAGCTCAGATCAAACTGTGCTCATTGGAGGCCAGTCGAGCTTCAGACCAGATCTTTCTCTTTCTCTCTCTTTTCTTCTGTCTTGCACACCGCTGCGAGGTCAATCGCGCTGAAGTGCTGTGGTGTGTCTGACTAATGTGCTGCTAATGAGTCTGAGCGATCGATGGTTAATGGCTGACTGGACTGTGTGCTTCTCTTGTTTGAGCGTCCTGTGATCCCAGGCCTCATGCGTTATAATAAACCGGTTACATTTAGAGCTAAACCTAGTCTGGAACTAAAATAGTTTGTAACCTTGAACTTTAAGAGGCATCTGGACACCTCTCTCCCTCATTTAAATGTGCAACGAGGACGTCTCTCACATGTAAGAGCTGCTCATATTACTTTTCACAACATTCAGTTGGTATAAAGTGAACTTATATTAATCCGAGTGAGCTGCACAATAACATTTATGACCTTGTTTTGGTCCTTGTTTTGGTCACAAGTTGAATATGCATTGCTTAAATCTGGAATGCATTGGTGAAAATGATGACAGAAATGATTGATTGTAAATGTACAGTACTTAAATCAGTTCACCACTAAAAAGCAGTATTGTGCTAATAGCTTTGCTAAATTGGAATCAATTGTGAGATGAATCTTAGTTGCATTTTACTTAAAAGTGATGCCTTTTTTATGGCAGAAACAAAAAACAGAATTGCAAGATGTGAACTTAGAATTCTGAGAAAAAGTCTAAATTCTGAAAGTCTTAATTGCAAGAAAATATATCCTGATAGTGAGAGAAAAGTTGCATTTACCTTTATTTATTGGCAGTGGCTATTTGCACTAAGTGTAAATAGCAGTATTTTTAACAATATGCCATTTACAGTAAGTGCATTAGCGATAGATGTTAAAATAGATTTTCTGCTATTTATACTACTTATTGCAAATAGTGGCAATTATCTGCCCCTCAGTATTATTACATTATAAAACAGTATGCAGTTATATCTTATTGAGTGTAAATTATAATTTTAATTCGAATTATTAAATGGATGCCACCTTATATAGAGCCCTCCCTGCACCTACCTTACCAGATACTTGATTTTCGACTTTTTGATTATTTGTTTAATTTTTATTCAAAACAAATGCCTTTCTTTACCATAAACTCCCCTGAAGCTGACGTCTAATAGCTGTTTTTATGGTGTTGACTAGCCCTAGAACACATTTGTGGATGGAGCTAGTGTAAATAGCCTCTGCTAACAAGACGGGCTGTTTGCACTCATTGTAAATAGACACTATGGTATTTCTGTATTTTTGTTCAGCGGTGGAAACAGGCTTTGATAGCTGTGTCTGGATCTCTGAGCTGATCTCTAGCACTGTCCTTAATTCAGGCTTCTGCTGCGTTCGATCAAACACACTTTGAGCATCAGCAGACATGATGGAGAGAGATGATTCATCACTGAGAGTGTGTGTGTGTGTGTGTGTGTGTCACATGAATGTTTCTGTTTCCTCTCTGATCTCTGGGGATCTTTAATGACTGATGCTTCACATTATGCATGTGTAAGATGTTTAAGAAGCAAATGCACTGACATCAGATCAAAAAAGAACTGTGTGTTGCTTCGCTTCACTTTGACCTTGACTTGCTTTCTTAAACCGAAGTTTACTGCTGTCAAATAAGTGTGTAGCTTAATACTTGATGACGTCACATCACACTGATTCCTTCGACAAAGACCAGGAGGATTTTTACATTGTCTTTGGATTATTACAGAAAATAAGCTCTGCAATGATTATTACACATTTTGTTCAGTCTTCAGAAATGTAGCATATGGATCAAAGGTCATATATCTCAAAGGTGAACTTTAAAAAAAATATGATAACGATAAAACCTTTTTGAAAAAGTATATATATATATATATATATATATATATATATATATATATATATATATATATATATATATATATATATATATATATATATATATATATATATATATATATATATATATATATATATATATATATATATATATATATATATATATATTTTTTTAATATTAAATATTTGCATAAATCATCTAACACACACACACAATAAAATTAAAACAAAATGCTTTTTAAAATTATTTTCATGACTAATTATTTATTTTAATTAAATATATTTTTTTTTTATACTTTTAATTATATATATATATATATATATATATATATATATATATATATATATATATATATATATATATATATATATATATATATATATATATATGGTAATATGTCTCAAAGATAAACTTTTTAGAAATTAAAAAATATATATAAATGATATAAAAATAGATAAATAAAATAGATTTTTCCAGAATGCTATTGTGAACCTGGCATTGCTTTAATATCAGATCTACCTGTACCTGATTCAGTGAGTGTGTGTGTGTGTACGTTTATGTGAAAGTGAGCTGCTTCGGCTCCACGTGAAGCTCTTATGTAAGAGTCTCAGCACAGGTGAGGAGGTATAAATAACTCCTCTCATCTCTTTCTTCCCCGTGATCCCGTCACATTCAGACGTCTCTCTGGATCTGTAGAGTCAGTTTTCTGCAGGATCCCAGCAGGTTGTGCTCTCTATCCTCTGCTTCTCACATGACAGACCTCTTTTGGTGCAGATGGCAAACACATGCAGAGGTGTATTGTTGTGCCACTCGTGTTTTTGATCGTGGCTGTTTACTGGCGTCTTGCTGATGGCATGAAGCTCTCGGTGCTAATTTGAAGTGATGCTCTAATGAGCATAAAAATACTTGACACAATGACAGATTGGGTAGAATACTTCTAAATTTGATTGAAGATTTTTAGCCGTATGTCATAACTATTGTAGAATAATTAACAAATTATTAATAAAAGGCACAGACATTCCTTTGAAATTAGATTTGCATGTTTTTTATAAAAAAATAAAAAATAATAATATATATATATATATATATATATAATATTATTATTATTATTATTTTTTTTTTTTTATTTTATCTATGGAATTAATGTCAGAATGTTGTTGTATAATGTTCACATTTATAATATTTACACAAATATCCCTTATTTAAATTTTTTTTTTATCATATATATTAAATATAATATTTTTGATATTTGATATATATTCAATTAATGTCATAATAATTAAAATAATGTAAAAAAAAATTAATGTCTATAAACTTGCTTTTAAAGTAGATTAAACATTTAAAAATGTATGGAATAAAAATATTGGTGTGGTCAAATGTGGTAAAAGCAAAATGTACTTGAGAGATGCAATATTACAAGTTTTTACAATGTATTCTAATATTTTTTTTTTTCCATAAGGATAAATGTTGTTAAATTATGCTATTCTTTATTTTATTTTATTCTATTCAATTTTTAAAAGAGGTAGAATGTTTTGTAGGATATATATATATATATAATTAAATTAATATCAAAATTTTGTAATAATTAACTAAATATTTGTTGTCTTTCATCTTGCATAATTTTCCAGTATGTAATGTCTGCAATGCATTCTGCAGTTTTAATTTTTTCCATGAAGAATATATGCAGTGCTGCCTTTGAATTTGGTTAACTAAATTTACTCCGATACTGTAAGATAAATATCTCCTGTCTTTACTCCTGTAGTTATGCCTGCTTGCTCTTGATGCCTTTAATTGCCGTCTACGTCAGCAGCTCAGTAGATTTCGGAGCGAGTCTGTGTGTCCCGTCGACTCACAAGCTGAGGATCCAGTCAGGATTAGATAACCAATCAGCTGTCAGATCAGACCGTCGCCCCTGTGACCCAGGGCTCACTCATGGGAATCTAGTCAGCTGCTCACACCTCACTGCTGTGCTGAATAGAGCTGTAATCTGATCGCATTGGTGTCCTCTCAGTGTCTCACATGATAAACAAGCCTCCAGTAGCTCGAGACGGCCTGCTGGAACAACAACCAATCCCTGTACTGATAATGCTGCTTATCAGTGCACAGCCTGATTGTTTGTGGTCCAGTTTTACTTGTGTTTAGGAAATGCTAATTTTCCGTCCTCCTTTGCTGCTATTTACAGATTCTAAAAATGATGCAAAGTATAATCAGGAGACTCGGATGCACGAAGACAATGTCAGCTCTGTTACTGAACCATGAGCAAAGTCCATTGTGTTGGGTATTAATGAGCCCTCAGGACCGCACGCGGATTCATTTCACATCTGCGTCATGATAAGAGGTTTATGAAGTGCCACCGCAGAGCTGATTGTTTGTGCACGCTTAAGTGCTTCAAGGTTTTAATATGAATTTACATCCCGTTCTGAAACGTGCCATATTTACAATGGCTAATCTCTGAAAGCTCCCCGTATAATCCCGCCAAATATGTTAATTCTGCTGTTTGTCGAGAACCTCAGATTATCCATTTAAATTAAAAATAAGGAATGTTTTAGAAAAGTGCTTCGAGACAACATGATACTGCAATAGCAATGTATTTAATGGCAGTAATTTCACATTTTTGAGTGAAGCAACAATACTGAGTGGGAAATAATATGGGGTGAGCATTTACATTAAAACTTTCATGCATTATCATTTGTGCAAATGGCAGACACTTTCAACCAAAGTGAATTGACTTAATGCAGTCCCTGGGAATCAAACCCATAACACTGGCATTTTTAGCATCTGCATGGGGTCATGAAAGTACATGTTAATGCATAAAAGTTAATGCATTAATGTAAATGCATAAAAGTACATGTGCATTTATGCATTTATTTCAATGCATGTACTTTTAAAACTATATGTACTGTTTTGCATCAACATGTACTTTTATGCATGTAATTTTATGAAATTACATGTAAAAGCAAGGAAGTGCATAAATTAATGTTAATGCATAAATGTTAAGTCTCAAGTCTACTTTACTTTATTTATTGAGCCTTTTCCACTACAAAGTAGACCAAAGGACTGTACAACAACATAACAGGATGAAGGAAACCAGTATGTTTTCAAGTGAGATTTAAAAACATCAACTGAGGGTGCAGACCTGATGTCAGGTGATATCCACATTCTTAGGCCAGCAACTGAAAATGCACGATGCCCCTTTGTTTCAGGCAAGTTTTTGGAACTGAGAACATTTTGGACCAATTGCAATTTTGAAATAAGAGATTGGCTCACTCCCAAATAAAGTGCATTACAGTAGTCCAAACGGGAGGAGATAAATGCATGAATCACAAGATCTTAAGATCTCAAGATCAGTATCAGACAAAAAGGATTTCATTTTTGCAATACTCCTCGACTGAAAGAAGCATCTTTTTACTTTTTAATCTGATGATCAAACATTAGAGCTGAATCAAAAATTACACCCAGATTTCTTATTTGGGACTGCACATTAGTTGTCCATGTACCTAACACATCGTTTATGTCACAGTCAACCTTATTTGGCCCAAAAAAATTTTCATCATTTTATGTTAATGCATAAAAGTACATGCATAAAAATTACATGCTTTATGGTATAATGCATAAAAGTACATGATAATGCATAAGAGTAAATACATTAATAAATCTGCATAAAAGTAAATGGATATTGTGTGAGAATCTTTTCTGTGGAGGTTTTTTTTTTGTGAGTAACACTCTCTCTCTCTCTCTCTCTCTCTTTCTCTCTCGCTCTCTTTCAGATTGATCGGTTGCTCCATGGGGATTCTCCGGTGCTTTCCGTCTGGTTTCTCCTGCTCTTCACCCCTCGGCCTGCCCTCCACCCTCTACAACACCTCCTCCATACAAATCATGAAACTGGTATTAACTGAATGGCAATTGATATGGATTTTTACTGTTTCCAGTAGACAGTAAACACACTTGCACCACACTCACACACACAATTACATGCACGTCCACCCACACACACACACACACACATACACACACACACTCACACACATCACGTCAGTGGGAGTGACCTCATGGTAGAGTCATATCCTCCCCAACTGTCCGAACCAAATCCCCCAACACGGTTCGTCCCAGAGCTCCTGCAAGCGGCCTTCATCAAACGGCACATTTCGGGATGTTTTACGCTCCTTGAGTCCAATCCACGGCAGATTTCCTTTACAGAAGGACGTCCACGAGAAGCGGTGCATTGCTGTTGGCTTTATTTTTCCTAGATATTTATTTAGTGAGTTATTTGCGTGGAGCCACACGTGACCTCTGCTCCGAGTGCATGCGGACGACGATGGCCCCACAGAACACCGAGGCCGACGCTGTGCAGATGCAGGCCGCTGTGGTGACACCTGTGGAGAAACGGGCTGGAGGAGGCGGGGCTAATGGAGTGGGCGGGGCTGGAGGGCGGGATTTGGAGAGTCAGGAGGAGTCGGTCAGCGAGGGATCTATCGACCGCATCCCTCTGCGTCAGTGGGTCATGCACGGCGCTGTCATGTTCGGACGAGAGTTCTGCTACGCCATGGAGACGGCGCTGGTCACACCTGTACTGCTGCAGATAGGTGAGACAACTGACCACTAACTATTACATTATAATAAACCAGAATCTAAAATATGACACAGCCCAGCAGTGACAAGTGCTGATAATAGGAGGATTAAATGCCCATTTATACTTATTAAACATATCAGTTATCAATAATTAAATGTGTATATAATTTATTTTCCATTGTTTAAGTACATTTGCAATTAGCTATTTACATCTATAGTAACATATATGCATTTAATATATTATTATATTATAATTTAATGACTGCAATCTTTTTAATACTATATATTTGCCCAAAACCCACTGGAAAATTGACAGCTTTGATTAAGGTGTCAGTACATTTTGAAACCGAATCTAATGTTTATATGATGACTAGTTCTGCTATATCTGCTATAAAGATGGAGACACTTGAATGAGGGGTGGACCCATAGACGAACACATCTAGTTGATTAGGTTAACTGTACTAGACATCCCATAATGATCTGAATAATCGGCACAGACATGTAAATCTAATATTAGTGATTGTGCTCTGATTTCTGGCCAGTTTGAATTGTCTTCACTCTCAGTGTTTTTAACAAACAGCCTCTCCAGCTGTCAAAGAAACATCTCTTCATCTCTTCATCTCTTCATCTCTGAACTCTCTCTCTCTGTCTCTGTCTCTGTGTGTGTGTGTGTGTGTGTGTGTGTGTGTGTGTGTGTGTGTGACGTATCATGAGGAAGAGATTAAAGGAGCTGTGGGAAATACGTTGCATGACTCGTCTGCCAGTTATAGATTATGTAAACGACACCCCAGGCCTTTATATTACTGAAAATATGTCACTTTGTCATGCAAGCAGCTGTGAGCCTGGAGAAGCAGGTTTTGTTCCTCATAGTCATCATGTTTTATTGAAGAAGCCATTTTTGTCAAAACAGGAAGTCCATCTGCCACATTTGCTCATGTGACAACAGTGATTGTTGTGATATGGATTACTTGTATCTACTTCTATACTTTTCAATCTGTTAATGAATAACTTTCTTTGTGTCTTTTCTTCACACTAATAGTAAAAAGTTTATGATTTTTAATAGTTTTAAAATGAAGTCTTTTTCCTCACCAAGGCTGCACGTAATTGATCGAAAATACAATGAAATCAGACAAATTGTGAAATGTTTTTACAACTTAAAATAACAGTTTTCTGTTAGGATATCTGTTAAAATGTAATTTATTTCTGTGATGTGCAGCTGTATTTTCAGCATCATTTCTCCAGTCTTCAGTGTCACATGATCTTCAGAAATCAGAATAATATACTGATTTGCTGCAACATTTCTTATTATTATCAAAATTAAAAATGCATTGGAGATGGCAAATGCATAAATGCAAATGTACGTATAGAAAACTCTCACTACTCTTCTTTTTCTTCTTTCACTCGTTTACTCTGCAGCACTTGTTTGTAGTTAGCTACACTTCTCACCAGACCTAGCTAGTGTACCAGGAGACTAACTGAAGACATTGTTTTTGAGCAATATTTTTCTCCCCTGAGGGATGATCCATTATTTATTGTGCTGTAACTGTGTCATTTCAATGAACTGCTTCATCAAAAGTAGATGTGCTGTCATTCAGTCATTGCTCAGTAGTGTGCACAATAACACGTGCATCTCATTTTACTTTGCTTTTTGTTGTTGTTTTTTAGTACATTTTGTAACAAGCAATAAGGCCCCATTAGATAACATTAGTTAATGCATTGTTAAAGTAATTCATGTTAGCTCAGGTCTACTAAATAATATTAACAGATACAACATTTGATGTAGAGGAGTTTTTTTCCTCACCCGATTTGAAGAAGCAGCTCTGCAGTGAATGGGTGCCGTCAGAATGAGAGTCCAAACATCACAATAATCCACATCACTGCAGTCCATCAGTTAATGTCTTGTGAAGTAAAAATCTATGTGTTTATAATTCATCATTAAGATATTTTAATTTCAAACGACCAAGTCTGGGAAATATATGAGTCCATAATCTTTCATAACAAAACAGTGCTTGATCTGTGCATATTTCTCTCCTGATGCAGATGAGATTACTTTCTTCACTGGAGAAAGCAATATTATGAATAGAGGATGCATATTTTAGCTGGAAACAGCAGTTTAAAGTAAAAAAATGTCTTGATGATCAATTAGTTTCTTACAAACATGCAGCTTTTTGCTTCACAAGATGTAAATTGATGGACTGATGTAAAAAGATGTAAAAGTGCGGTTTACTTGTGCAGTACTGCTCAAAAGTAGAAAGCTAAGTTTGAAATGAAACCCTTTCCCAAAAGGGTAACTGTTGTTTACTTGATTGTCAGTAACTTGATCACTTGGCTCTTGTTGGTGATTATGTAAGCTAATGGTGAGTTCTCCGGGTTTAAAGGGTTAAGTCATCAGGTCAAGGTCAGTTGCGAGTGACTTGATGTTATCATGCGCCACTGATTTCAGAGCCCTGTGTGAGTCTGCGTCTGTGACGATCAGGCACTCGCTGTCCTAACTACAATGGCAACGGATAAGAGGATTTCAGGAGGTTGAGCCGCCCTTGTTCACCAGCAATCAGAGAGTCGTGTGTGTGTGTGTGTGTGTGTGTGTGTGTGTGTGTGTGTGTGTGTTTCGTATGATGACGTATGATGGGATATAGTTAAAGTTCACTAAATTGGTTATGGCTGGATTAGCCACAATAGCTCACGGTTAGTTTAGATGCACGAAGCAGTAAATTATACTGTCAGACTGGATGTGGTGCTCAACATGACGACATTAAAGACCAATCCAGATCCAGATGAGCCAAGACATGGACTGTACGCATGTTTACAGTGGTCCCGTATGAATATCAACTGTTAGCAGTACGTTTCACCGTGAACAGACGCTCATAACAAAGGCCGAGGGAATGCACGGACCGCCGCTGGGTTGGGAATGTGTGACTCAGCGGATTCCGAGGTTCGGGATGAAGCGCAAGCGTTCACGTGTCCCAGAATGCTCAGCTGCTTGGGGGTCAAACCCAGAGCCATGTTGTGTTTTTCTTAGCTAGCGAGAGGCTGGAACGTGTGGAATCGTGAAGGAATTTAGCTTTGTACAGCCTGTGGATTTCATGCATTCCGCAGTGATGAGAGAAAAAACACCATGTGAACAAACAAAGCTCATTCCAAAGCATGCAAACGTCCTACACAAGCCACAAAAACTTGTTGAAAATCTCCTAGCTGCGGTAGATCTCGCTTGACGTTTGAAAGTGTATGGAATAGTGTACTTCTGCGCTGTTTGGACTGTACTCCAGTGTGTCCGTATGAATACTTGATGTACTCATGGAGATCCTGCACATTTTAGCCAATGTATAAGGATGTTGTTTTGGTTGCAGACTTTATTTATTCAATAACTAGACATATTTGTTGGTCTAAATGTCAATTAAACAAATATGGTGAAAAATACATACATTTTAGTATAAATAATTTGAAGTATGTATGTGCAAATGTGGATGTAAGTTTGTGTATGTACATAGATTTATTTATTTTATATAAAGAGTAAAACATGTATTTAATGCATTTATATTTCATTTTTAAATGGACATTAACAATTTATCCTCCGACAGATAATCATGAATGTGCATATGAAAATAAAGAACTTATTAATAAATTATTAATAGAATCGAATCTATGAAATGTAACATCACATACTATTACACTAGTGTACTGTATATACTAGCTCACTATAAGCGGCACGCTAGCAATCAATCTCAAGATGGTTATGGTCCAGCAGAGGCAGCTCGTGACCTGCTGTAACTCTGGCTTGCTGCAATGCATCATGGGTATGTCACATCTCACACACAGGGCACAAGTATTCAGCGCACACCTGCACTGTCAGCGCTGTGATCTGTTAATAACAGGTGTGTCTCAGCTGATGTGTGGACTCGTTGTGATGTTTCTGATGTGTACGTGAGCACTATGCAGTGAGGTTGTGACGTGTGATTTCACAGGTCTCTAGTGACTCTATAAATAGCCAAACAATGAGCCCTTTTGGGCTGTTTTTGGTCAGTCTCTGACGGATTAGACTCGAGTTCTCATGACCACTCAGACTTAACAATAGTGAAACTCATTTAGCGTTTTGTTTGAAATGCACGGCATCCTCTGTGAAATATGTGCCCACAAAAGTAGGAAGCAGAGCCGCCCAGGAGATGACCGTAACCGCAGGTTTCCTAGAGCCAAGAGCAGCGTGACCAATCACACTGAGCCCAGACCAGGAGAAGGAGAGATGTGTGTGTGTGTGTGTGTGTGTGTGCACGTGCGTGTGTGTGTGTGTGTGTGTGTGTGCACGTGCGTGTGTGTGTGTGTTTGCATTTGTGTGTATGTGTTAGTTTGTTTGTTTGTGTGTGTGTGCATTTGTGTGTTTGCGTATTTGTATGTTTGTGTGTGTGTGTGTGTGTGTGTATGTCTGTACTTGTTTTTCTATTCTGGTGGGGACTTAAACCTGAATACACACAGACTCATGGGGACTTGTGTCACGTTTGGGACCTAAATTGAGGTCCCCACGGGTAAACAAGCTAATAAATTACACAGAATGAAGTTTCTTGAAAATCTAAAAATGCAGAAAGTTTCCTGTGAGGGTTAGGTTTAGGGGTAGAGTTGGTGTAGGGCGATAGAAAATACGGTCTGTACAGTATAAAAACCATTACGCCTATGGAGAGTCCCCACAAGGATAGCTGACCAGACATGTGTGTGTGTGTGTGTGTGTGTGTGTGTGTGTGTGTGTGTGTGTGTGTGTGTGTATGTTTAGCTGTAAGAGTAAAATTGCTTTAGATCTCTTGTATATGCAGTGCTGACTTCGACTGTGTGCTGCGTATTGCACTGCTGCAGTGTTACATAACTGAGCTGACTCGCCATCTGTGTGTGTGTGTGTGTGTGTGTGTGTGTGTTATTAAATCCATGCAGTTTAAATGTCCTTTTAAGAGCTCAAAGACGAGAAAAACAGACCGACATATTAGAGGTCAGTTTCCGCCCACTAATGATTAAAACACACAATTTCTTTCTGAACAATACACTGACAACCAGTGCTTAGAAACAACATGGGAACCACACAGAGCACCCTAGTAACTGCATCGCAACATGACATCATCACTCAAAACCATTAGCATAGCAGTAAATGTTGGTTGCAACTGGCAACCTTTGCATGGATAAACATCACATAAGTTGTTTTAGAAAGTTTGTTACTAGCAAAAGTTGATTTCTCTTTGTTTTTTCTCAATGTTTGGAGTGGTGCATGTTTGCTGATCTGAGATCACCTGGGATTGGCAATGCACACTGTCTGTTATTTGTCCAGATCACTATCCTTAACCAGATCCAAACCGCACATCTCTCTCTCACGCTCTCTGATGAATCATTCAAGCTGTTAAGCTACAGTCTGACACGTTGCAATGGAAGAGAATATGAAACCGGCGTGTTAATATTTCATCCTGCCATCTGCTGGTGAATCGGGATCAGAGGTCTGGAGAGATTCAGTTTCTGGTGCTGGATCATGATAGTCCTCATATAGCTTCAGTCAGACTTAGAAAGAAACCATCTGACTGACATGAATAACAAACCACAGTAAGCTTTCTTACGAAGCATATTTTTGAGTGAAACCGGATATAGGGCTGAATCCATTAGTTGACATTATCAACAAATATTTTTGTTGTCGAATAGCCGTTCTCTAATGACCTCATGTAAGGGCCTGCTATGACACGGTTTGACCAGTGTGGCGCTGTAGAGCAACACTGTAAGGCCTTGCCCCAAATGAAACACATTGAATAAGGGAAAAAGCATTAATACAACCAATGCATTATAATATATAGAAACACAAACGATTATTTTATTGTTTCAGGTTGTTCAGTCTGTTAGTTTCCTACACGTCCTGATCTGTATTGTTCATTCTTTTGTCACATCACAGAAAAGCTCAAATTTGAGACCAGAAATGCATCACGTAACTGTAAGCGTGTTCATTTCTGTATCCATGTAACACAAGAACGAACCAATCAGACCCAAAGACTCGAAGAGGTGAACTAATCATTTCTATTTCCTGTGAACAATCAATATAACCACGAACAATCACAAAGTCAATGAATCCCTTGCTGAGATGATTTGATCTTCCCGAATCATGAATCAAACTAAATTAATCTTTCATGAATGACACATCACTACCATTCGGCAGACAATACATGCACAGCGCTTATGAAAATATGTTAGAAAGTAAACAAAGCCGATAGTAGAGTGTGGGAAGGTTATACAAAATTACAAACAAAAATGCTGTCATATGTGAAGGCATTGATATACTTAAAGCAAATTTAGTTCTTCATTTAAAAGTAAAAAAATTTGACTTCTCAAGCAGCTCTTTACTGTTCCCAAACATCCCGATGCTGCTGAGAGCGGTGTTTAGATGAGTATGTGAGCAAATGCTGCTCGCTTTTTTCTCTGACAGTGGTGAGAAAACAGCAGTTAAGAAAGCATCTCATCGTAGCAATGTGGATGTTTGCACAAGGCCTGCAATCGATGCACTCCAGCTAGTCACATCATGTTTATTTACAGTATATAACACTTTATGCGATTGACTACTTTAAAGCAAGCAGCATTACAGTATTAAACATGAATATACGTACACTTTAGAAAAAGAAATACTGGGCAGTTTCAACCCAACTTTGGGTCAAATATGGACTAACACAACCATTGGGTTGAATTTTTACATCAGAATTTTAACCCAAAAGTTGGGTTGAAATAACCCAGCATTTTTTAGAACGTATTTCTATATGTATAGAATATGTATAAATATGTTGATTAATTGCAAAAGCTGCATATTCGATAGAAGTGCACTGATTTACGGGTTTAATAAAAGACGATTGGTCAAATGATTGTTCTAATAATGTTACGTTTATTGTATTTGGATGTAAAAATGATGACTAATAATGGACATTGATGATGAAGAAGGTATTGGGGGACTGTGTTCTGGCTGTAGAGCGCTGTGCACCTGACACACAGAGAGAGCACAGCACCTGTTTCCTCGCATTGCTTTGCCTTTTGTCTGTTTCTAGACAGTTTCACCTTCCTGACCTTCCTCTTCCTCTTCCTGTCACTCTCACTCTCGGTCCAGATTTCTCTGGTTTGTTTTGGGCAGCAGTGAGCGCTGTGTTGGCAGACTTCTTGTTTTCACAGGAACAGGTTGCTGTAGTGGCAGCAGTGGTGATGGCTGACTAATGACGGTTTTGTTAGTCTTAGGGTTCATTAGAGGGACCTTGTGGTCAGTGAACTTATTATGACTCTCTCTGTGTGTGTGTGTGTGTGTGTGTGTGTGCACAGATACAGTGTGTCAGAACACCTGATACCTGCATTTTACCCACATGGTCAAATGCACGAAGATTTTGGATAAATTGAGAATCACCGTTTTTTTTTTTCTCCGATATGTTTATTATTGTAATTTAATTTTGTATTTTTTATGTATTTTTTTCATATGTTTCTTATTTAAACATGAATCATTAATATTAATTATCATATATTATCATTATTATTATTTATATATTATATGTACGTTTATTTTCATTTTTATTAAATTTTTGATAATAATGTCTTTTATTAATAAACAAATTTATAATGTAATTATTTTTATTTAAATATGATTAATATTAATTCTAAGTGTATTTTTACATTTTATATTATAGATGTGTTCATTACATTACATTATTTACTTGTATTTATAATATAACTATAACTATAACTATTTCTTAGTTAAATATTTATTAATAAATAATATTATTAATATATTAATGTAATATTATATGTTTGCATGTATGTTAACTATTATTTAATTTCTTATTTATAAAGTAATTTCATTATGTGTTTAATAGTATTAAAAATTAATATTCATTATAAATCTATTAATATTTATTTAGAATTTATATTGTATCTCTATCTATCTGTCTGTCTGTGTGTCTGTTTATGATTATAGAGGTCAGAGGTCAGCAAGTGCTTCTTCACATATGCTTGCATTCCTGCTTTGAAAACGTTTCTATACATATGAATAAAAGTGATTGGGAAATGAGGTGTAGTGTAACTGGCTCTGAATGCATCTAAATGTGTTCCTGTAGCTCAATTGGTAGAGCATTGTGCTATCAAGCGCAAGGTTGTGGGTTTGATTCCCCGGGAACACATGATAGGTAAAAAATTGATAGCCTGAATGCACTGTAAGTCGCTTTGGATAAAAGCGTCTGCTAAATGCATAAATTTAATTTTTAATTTAAATTTTTATTTAAATAATCAGTGAAGGAGGAGTTTTGCCTTTCTCTGTCAACCTGATTTTGACCCTTGACCTCCAAAATCCAGGTACCTTATCCCTAAAACAGGTTTTTCCCCGCTGGAAGCAGACTCCGGAGCGTGTTGTTTTGGATGCTGGTTATTGTTGGTTTGTTTCTCTCTCTCTGAGATTTAGATTTGTGTTTTTCTGTGTCTGGAGAAAAGACTTCCTCTGGTTTGACTCACTCTGCTCTCAGTATTGTTCACCATTTTTGACCTGGTGGGAAACAGAAAGACTCCTGTGATTATTTACTGAAATCTTCCTGTTTGCATGTTTACTTCAAGGAACAAATAACTTGCTTGCATCTGATTCAGATCTGTTTCGGAGGTCTCCGCGTCTCGGTGTTTGTGACTAAATATATAACAACACCTCAACAAACCGGAGGAAGAGGAAGTGGACTGGTGGCACTGCGAGCCGGTTTTCCGGCTGGTTTGTGTTTGTCAGATCCGGTCCTGACTCTGATAAGGCTCTCTTCTCAGGACTCTGGTCTCTAGTTTCCCAGAGGACCGTGAGGTTACACTTTTCACCAGCAGGTGCAGTGGCTCTATTCCAGCTGATTTCTGACAGCAACCGTGAGAACAGTTAGGACTTTATAGTCATTCTTTTTTGTTTTTATACAAAGAATTGTGAGAAAAAAATTTTTTTTGTATTTGTCCAATGGAAAACTTCAGAAGGACATACTTTAAACTACTTTTTGAAACAAGTAGTGTATGCAGTATATGTGTACTGTGCACAGTAAACATATTTTAATAATATGGTAATATTTAAAATCATCATTTCATTTTATATTGATTATAATATATTACATGTTTATTATTTTTATATTTATTTTCTTACGTCATTTTAACATATATGTTTGTTCTTATTCTTAGTTATAAATATATTTATACATTTTATATTAGTATACATGCAAAAAATTATTTTATTTTTATTTGTCATGTAATGTTGTATATTTATTATTTAAATATTTATTTATAATAATATTCTGAAGATATTCATCAATTGTATATGGGTGTACATGTACAGTTATTATTTTAGTGTTTTTTTTAATAATGCAATTTCATCATAATTCTTAAATATATACATGTATACAAAATTCTATTTATAATGTTATTCCACCATAATTCCTTTTGAAATTATTTTAAATAAATATTTAAATATATAAAGAAAAAATCTTATTTAATATATATTTATTCATTTTAAGTAAATATTTGTTTATTTTGCATATTTATATTATAAACATGCTGTATATTATTTATATATTTATTTTTCATAGTGTCCTGTTCACACTAAAATATTTTAATAAATATTATTTGATAATAGTGAGTGATACAGTTTTGATATTGTGATTTATTTTATTATTTGTTAATTTATTAATTTATTTGAAATCTTTTTTTATTTTATAAATTCTTAAGTAAATGTATATAATTTATACATTTATATAAATAATAATTATAAACTGTTACATTATTGTTTTTTATTAAAATTTATACATTTGATATAATTTTTCTTTTATTAGTTTTTTCTGTAAGCACTGAATCTTTCATTTTATTCATTTTTTTTAATTTAAAAATATATATTTGTCTTACTGGAATCTTGCCTGGAAAGCTACCTGGTTAACTGCTAGTTAACATTTCAAAGTGATTAATTTCAGCTGTAATGTGACTTTGTCTGAAGTACATATGCTGTGTGTGTGTGTGTGTGTGTGTGTGAGTCTTTGGTCTCGGTCTGAACGGCTGATCTGATCTGATCTGGTTTGCTGTGAATCTGTTCAGGACGTCTCTTGTGTAACTTCAGGAATGTTCTTCTCTGGTGTCCTGTATCTCAGCACCGAACCCGACTCCTCAACGCTTCACGTAACCGACCAGACAGTCTGTGACCTGAGAGTGTGTGTGTGTGTGATGATCCTATTATAGCTCTGGACACACACACACACACACTTGATTGCTGTGAGAGTCTTCTGCCTCTCTGAGTGTGAATTATTGTTGCAGTGTCAGTCTCCACATGATCAGTGTCGTCTGAATGAGGCGTTCTGATGCCAGTGATGATCAGTGATGATCAGTAATATTTTTTATTTATATTTTATTTTCATTTTATTTCTTTTATAGAATTTATTTTATTTTACTCATTTTCTATGAGCACTGAATATTTTTGTTTTATTAAATTTTTATTTTATAATTTAATTTTTATTTTGTTTATTTTTTCTAGAATTATTTATTTATTTTACCCATCTTTTCTGTGAGGACTTGCCTGAATATGTATTTATTTATTTATTTATTTATTTATTTATACTTTACTTGACCCTATTGTACTCTAATAAAATGGAAAATATACTAAATAGCATCCTTTTGCCAAGTACTTCACTTGAATAACATATAAATTTGTAAGCTGAATAATTTGATTGGTTGTTTCCAGTCAAATTAATAAAACAAAAGCTCATGTTATAATATATCTAACTAAAATAAAAACAGAGGAACCTCTTACAGAAGAGAGATTTTCCCGTGTTGTACTGTGCTCTTGAAGTTTGTTGTTGTGGAGTGTTTCTTCCTGGATCATCTCCCAGCAGCTGATGTAGGGAAAGTGTTTGTAGATCAGACTCTGATCCGGGAACAATCAAGCAGTAGTTTGTATTTGTAAGCTGGACGCTTGCTAGGCTTTTAGAGGATTACTTACCCAATAATGATTTGCAGAGCCGCCTAATTGATTGGAATCATGTGGGAGTGAGTCATTTCAACTTTTAAATCCTGTTATTCTCAAAAAAATCTACTTTATAGTCTGATCCTATTTCCTTATTGAATCCGGTCATAAGATCATATTTTTGAGTGCCAGCTGTGGCAGACGTCCTGATCTGAAACTTGAGCACCAAAACCTACTGCAATCAGGGCGAAGACATCAGGAAATGTGAACTAGATTAAAAACACACCCAAACACACTTAGGCCTAGATTTATATATTTGAATTGCTTATAGAATTTCCATCCATTTGGATTTATATAATTTTGAATTTTAACTAATAAGGTTAATTTAATGCATGTTTGTCATCTATTAAACATGTGATTTTTTTTGTGTGTGTTTGTAAGATTCAAACACACAAATCTTACATTATAGGCTTAAATGAGCTTTTTTTTTTTTTTTTTTTTTTCTTCAGTAAAGTAGATATGTGATATTTTTGATGAGTGATGTTGAATGTCAGATAATGTTAGCGATAGCATTAGTATTATCAGAATTGATCAGCTTAGACTGAGTATCAGTTGTTTTGTTTTTTTGCTTGTTTTTTTACATTTTAATGATTTGAACTGGTTTTGAAAATGGGTTTGAATGGGTCTGTAATGGGTCTTTAATCATATTACTGTTAATGCTCGTTTATGAAAACAATGAATGTACGTAATGCAACCCCAAACTGCTTTTGGAACAGCACTTTGACTGAAGATGTGCAGGAAGTGACATCATACCCGTGTGTGTGTGTGGTTCTCAGGTCTTCCAGAGCAATACTACAGCCTGACGTGGTTCCTGAGCCCCATCCTGGGTCTGATCTTCACGCCTCTGATCGGCTCGGCCAGTGACCGCTGTACGCTGCGCTGGGGCCGCAGACGGCCCTTCATCCTGGCACTGTGTGTGGGCGTCCTGCTGGGCGTCGCGCTCTTCCTCAACGGCTCTCTGATAGGTGAGCAGCTCTGTCAACCTCAACATGACATCTGTATGACTGTTTACTGTCTCAGTGCATGTTACTGCTCTTAAAGTGAACAATTCATCAGTGCATACTATTCAAAATAAAATCATAATTTCTTATTATCATAACATCTATCTATCTATCTATCTACTTGTCTGTCTGTCTGTCTGTCTGTCTCTCTGTCTGTCTGTCTGTGTCTCTGTCTGTCTGTCTGTCTGTCTGTCTCTGTCTGTCTGTCTGTCTGTCTCTGTCTGTCTGCCTCTGTCTGTCTCTCTGTCTGTCTCTGTCTGTCTGTCTGTCTGTCTCTGTCTGTCTGTCTGTCTGTCTCTGTCTGTCTGCCTCTGTCTGTCTCTCTGTCTGTCTCTGTCTGTCTGCCTGACTCTCTCTGTCTGTCTGTCTCCGTCTCTATCTGTCTGTCTCGGTCTGTCTGTCTCTCTCTCTCTCTCTCTCTCTCTCTCTCTCTGTCTGTCTCGGTCTGTCTCTGTCTGACTCTGTCTGTCTGTCTGTCTGTCTTTCTGTCTGTCTCTGTCTGTCTGCCTGACTCTCTCTGTCTGTCTGTCTGTCTCCGTCTCTATCTGTCTGTCTCGGTCTGTCTGTCTCTCTCTCTCTCTCTCTCTCTCTCTCTCTCTGTCTGTCTCGGTCTGTCTCTGTCTGTATCTCTGTCTGTCTCTCTGTCTGTCTGTTACTGGTCTTAGTAAAGCTTTAGATTCAACATGAAATCGAAATCACCATTCACTTTCTAAACACATGGTCCTAGTTTTAATGTCAGTGATTCATTAGTGCATGATATGTTTTATTATGTTATGTTATTGTTAATTTATTGTTTTTTATCCTTGTTTATACTTTTGCTATTTCATTCTAATTATTTTCTTTCTATATGTTCAAACTTTTGTGTTTCATTTATTTGTTTAATTATTTATCCTTCTAAATATTTCTAAATATGAACTTTTTTTTTTTTTTTATCATTCTCCAAACTTTAGCTTTTTTCTAAACTGAAAGATAACTTTTCTCATTTTACTTATTTAGCCTGTAAACTTTTCTAGTTACTTTTTTCTAAATGTAAAGTTAATGTTTATTTATTTGTTAATGCAACCTTCTATATACTTTTGCTATTTATTTCTAAATGTTAAGTTTAGAAACGTTTATTTCCAAAATATCAAAACTTTTAAAGTTAACATTAAATCAAAATGACCATTTACTTCATACATGTTCCTGGTATTATTTGCACAATATTTAATAATAAATAAAATATGCCTTTATTACATAATAATAGTCAATAGTCAAACATCTTTTACATTACAGAGAGAAATGGCATGCAAACAACAGTTCATGTTGACTTTCTTTGAGAAAACCTGTCTGGCATGCTTTTGAAGGGGAGATGTTAGTGGAGCTGATTTTTACAGAAACGCTCCTGTTCTTGGCACAGAACACAAGACAATGTTCTCACACACACATTTCTATCAGAGAGCAGAAGTGAAACATACATACACCATGTGTGTGTGTGTGTGTCAGCATGAACTCCGTCGGTCTCTATGACATGGGAAAGGACTAGGAACCAGTTCACAGGGAACCATTTCCTGTTGTGCCCTTTTTTTTACCTTTCATTGCCTATCTGGAACAGCTTCCTGTCTCCGTGGCTAGCTAGCTGCGCGCCGACTGCATTGTCAGGAAGAAAGCGTAATACTCAGCCTCCTGCTGACACGACACATAGCTATGAATCTGTGTCTGTTTTTACAGATTTATTCACTAAACATTAGAACCGTGTTTAAAAATACTGCATCAGTACATTTCTTTATATGGTGTTCTAAGAGTTTTTTGTTGAGATTTTGATTTTTATTATATTTGTAATGTTTAATTTTATTGTAGCATTCAATGAAGATTTATAATTCATTTAATTTTATTCGTATTATAATTTTTATATTTTTATCATATTATAAAAGTGTCATTTTTTTGTATTTTCTTTTAATTTTTTTACATTTTAAGAAATATTTTTCTTAAAAGATACCTTTTACTTATTTTTTTATTTATTTTTTATAAAATGCTGTATTTTATTTTTTATTTTATTTTATTTGTGGTGGTAATATATTCTGGATTTTGCCAGGATGTTTTATTTTTATGAATTATTATTTTTTTTTTTTGCATTTATTTTATTTTACTGTTGCACTAACATGATGCTTGTAATGTGTGTTCTGTGGGGTTCTTTTCCTAATTTTATAATTGACCAGGCAAAAATCAATCACAAGTAACAGCACATCTGTCCTCAGTGAGGAATCGTTTATGAATGAAATCATTAGATATTTTAAAGTTTGATATTTTGGGTTAGGGGCTCATTCAGATCATTGTGAGTAGCAGAAACACACACGCTACTGGAACCCTGGAAAAACCCTAAAATTAGCCTGAACAATCAATACATGTCTGTGTATCTGTGTATTTACTCACACACACATGTACAGCACAATGGCTCATGGGAGGACCCAAGGTCAGGACACATATGCATTATGGGATGTTTGAGTTCCCAGAGGCCTGTGTGCTGAATATATGCTGAAAGTCTATATGAAATCTTGATGAATGGTAAATTTGCACTCCCTCCGGAGCACACAAGCAGTGAGCGATGATGTGTACTCTGCTGTATGTTTGCATTGTTTGTTGATATTTTAGCCTTCGTAGAGCTCCCATCATTCAGTGCATTGACCACTCTATGTGTGTGTCTAACTTACGTGTTAACTATCAATTTCTTTTGATTTCTGATGACCTTTGACCTATAAAAATGGGTAATCATTTATGCATGACGGGGGATTATAGAAGTAACATTTCATAAAAAGTGGGTACTTTAAAAACCTAATGTTTTTTTGCTATTTTCAAAATCATTTGTATGAATATTAATAGATTTTACATGTTTCAGACACATTATATAATTGTTTTTTTAATCCAAAACTTAATTTCTTAATCAAAATTTAATAATCTAAAAGAAAATACAGTTGTTTGAAAAAGGACTTTTATTTAAAATGTTTACTGTTTTGATCTTCAATAATATGACATTAGTATTGTTTGCTTGTTTAATTGTTTCCTTTTTTAGTCAAATAATTCTATTAAAGAATATAAAACTTGTATTGAATAAAATCAACATTTAAAAATGTTGGCAATTTTGAAAATGCTTTCGATCATCATTTAAATCCTTTTCAAACTGTTTTTTTTTTATCATTTATAAAATATTATAGTATTTATTGATATTTTGAAGCTTTTAAATTTCAAAAATTTGATTTTAGTTTAGTTTTTTAGTTTTGTTAGGTACTTTAAAATTTTCATAGTTTTTTTTAATATATACATATAGCTTTATTTACGGTTTAAGTTTTAGTAATCTGAGTAATTAAAATTATTTATGTTTTTAATTTATATGTACTATATATATGCGTACACACACACACACACACACACTAACTTTTTTTTTTTTTTTTTTTTCTCCAAATGAACCAGAAAGCTATTAAAAGTCTCTATGTAACAGAATGGTAATCTCATAAGGAAATCTTCTAGTAGATGACCTGTTTGTGTGTGTCTGTCTGTCTCAGGTCTTGCTTTAGGAGACGTGCCAAACAACCAGCCAATAGGAATCGTGATGACAGTTTTGGGGGTGGTGGTGCTGGATTTCTGTGCGGATGCGACGGAGGGTCCCATACGAGCGTATCTGCTGGATGTGGCCGACACTGAGGAACAGGACATGGCCCTCAACATCCACGCCTTCTCTGCAGGTGCAGCCTTGCTTCAGTCTTACATCACGACATGAACCGCTTGAAGAACTGAGTGGCATGAGTCACATTCACTCTGCTGAGAAATGCAGTTGGCACTCTATTTTGTGTTTAAACACACTTTTCCATTCAGTTCGTGACTGTCCTCTACAGTCTATGACTCAATTCAGGTCAAAAATTATATTTTTTGTTGTTGTTGTTGTTGTTGTTTTTTTACTGTACATCTACACATTTTTAAATCAAGATATATTTACTTAAGATTACTTTTTCTTACTTGTTTTAGTCGTAAACTCGTGTAATTTTAATAGATTTCAAGTCATTTATTTCCCAGGCAGAGGTACAGCATATTGAACTTAGAATTTTTAATATTTATGCTGGAAAATAGGAAAGAACACTAGATAAGAAATAATTTTCCTGTATATAAGTAAGTCTATGCTTTATTCAGAAAGTAAGGTAAATTCAAAGAATTATTTTTCATATCTCATTGACAGATTTTTCTCTTGTTTTATGCATAAACACAACTCCATCTTGATTTAAGAGTGTTTAGATGTTTATACTTTAAGATTTCTTATCAATTTTTTATTTAATTTTTCAGAATAAATATATTTATTGCAGTGTATTTTGTAGTACAAAAATCTAAATATTCTTAAATCAATATACATTTCCTTGAGAAACAAAATTACCTTTTATTTATTTTATTTTTATTTTATTTATGTAAGTTTGTGCTTAAAACTAAACAAAAATGTTATGGGGTATGGGGTAAATTTTTTTTGGACTTACTCATTGACATTTTTTCTTTTCTTGTTTTTTTTTTTAAGTTACATTTCCAAATATTTTTTTTTATTTTTTTTATCAGTGACATCAAATATTATAGTATAGTAATATTCCTTCACAAGAAAATGCATCTTAAATGTAAAATTCTAAAATATTTGTATAATTTTTTTTATGGATTAATGGAAAATAAGACCAAAACTAAATAAATTAGCTTATCAAGAAGTCAGAAGCTTTATTATTGCATATGTCCATATAGAATGAGTGCTAAACTGTGCATGTTGTGTTTAAGGGCTCGGAGGGGCGGTTGGTTATGCCCTCGGGGGTCTTGATTGGACGCACACATTCTTGGGTCGAACCTTCAAGTCTCAAGAACAAATTCTGTTCCTGTTCGCCACGGTTCTGTTCACCGTTTCTGTGGCTCTGCACCTGTTCAGCATCGAGGAGCAGCAGTTCAGCCCTCAACAGGACCGTCTGGATGAAGAGGCAGAAACCGAATCCACTGTTAAAATCACAGCGCACCAACCCCAGCTCGAAATGATCCATGAAGAAGAGTCTTACGAGCATTACGACCTCTACTCGGACCGGCGATCAGAGCGAGAGCTGGACATGGACTCGTTAGACGTCGACATCGTTCGAAGTAAAAGTGACTCTGTTTTGGCGATGGCTGACGCCACGCTGGACCACCACGACATGCTGTTTCTGCGTGAAATCGAGCCGTCTATCTTCCAAGATCGCATTTCTTCTTATCATGGGTCGCTGCCACGGCGCAGCAGCAGTGTAGATAGTCAAGAGTTCCTGCGCGGGAAATTCAGCCGACTGTCTGCGTTTCTGCAGCAAACCGAACGTGACGGAGAAGAAGCTCTGCTTAACAGTCAGCTCAACCAATCCAAAGCACCCAACGGACATACGACGGACCTCAACGGCCACGGGCCGCCCAGTATCAAAGCCTCCAGCACCAACGCATCCATGCGCCACAGACGTCACACTTTCTACCGACAGTCGTCCTGCACCTTCTCCTACTACGGCCGGGTCGGATCCCACCGCTACCGTTACCGGCGTGCAAACGCTGCGTTCCTCATCAAACCGTCCCGCAGCATGAACGACATCTACGAGATAGAGAAGCGGCAGAAACAGAGGAAAGGACAGAGAACGAGGCACCAGAGCGGGAACACCAACTCCAGCGGGGACACGGAGAGCGAGGAGGGCGAGACTGAGACCACCGTCCGTCTGCTCTGGATGTCCATGCTGAAGATGCCCAAAGAGCTGTTGAGACTGTGCGTGTGTCATCTGGTCACGTGGTTCTCCGTCATCGCAGAGGCCGTGTTTTACACCGACTTCATGGGGCAGGTCATCTATGAAGGCGACCCAACGGTGAGCAATGCATTGCTTTTTTTAATGCATCTAAAGTGACTTACGTTGCATTCAGGTTAACACATTTGAACAAGTTATGCATGCCCTGGGAATTGAACCCACAACCTTAGCATTGCTAATGCCATGCTTTACTGTTTAAGCGATGATAACATAGAAAAGCATGCCTGTAGCTCAAACAGTAGAACATGGTGCATTGGCATTGCCAAGGTTGTAGGTTCGATTCCCAGGAAATGCACAAACTGTTCTAATGTACAACTTCAGTGCCTACAATGTAAGCTAAGCATAAGAAATCTTTCAACCTAAATTATATTTTTATTGTCATGTATCCATGAGGGCAACTTAACAATGAGAGGAGCATTGCTTTTTGAAGAGTATTCAGTGCATTTAAGGTACACATACATTTGATCAGTTCATGCATACCTTGGGAATCGAACCCACAACCTTGGCATCGTTAGAGCCGTGCTCTATTATTTGAGCTATTATAATGTAGAAACGCATCCTGTAGGTCAAACAGTAGAGTGCGGTGCTAATACCAAATCCAAGGCTATAGGTTCGATTCACAGAGAATACATGAACTGATCCAATGTACAACTTGAATGAAATTTAAGTCGCTTTAGATAAGTCTCTGCCAAATGCATTAAATAATACAATAAGACCTTCTTTATATCAAGAAACATAAAAGACACATAACGTTTGCTTCAAAAAAGCATTGTGATAAGATCATAACAATAGTACTGTATATACAAATTGAGTACTACGTATAGATCTGTTTAGGAAAAAGATCAAAATTTGAGCTGTCAATCTCTCAAAATTTTTTCAGAAATCTCTTGTTCAGTTAAAAACATTAACATTTGCATGCATGCTTTTATCTTAAGCAACATGGGACAGAAGAACAGAAGAAATTTGTGTAAGAGTCACACAATATTCCTAATACACCATGCTAGGTTTATCAGACAAACAATAATCTATTTATGTATTTAAATAAAGGCTGATTTTAATCTTTAATCTTTTAAATGTAAAATTCAAATAAATAATGGTATAATAAAAACGAATTAAAACTTAAGAAAATGAAATATTATACTTGTTTACATGTATGTCATGTAACTATTAAGCAACATTAGAGAACCATGAACATGCGAATGTGTTGAAATATTAAATTGAAATCTTAAGTGGTACTTTTATATATTTTAGTCATCAGTATTTATTTATTTTGGCAATCCCTGATTTAGACAGATGTCAGAAGTTTGCCGACTTTTGTTTTTTGAAGATATAACATGGTTAAAATGTTTTGGGGAGCTCTTGCTCTTGCATAAAGTGTAAGATTGTGTGCTTTCCCTGCCGTCCAGTTCTTACCCTAAATCCTGAAGTGTGTCCCTGTAGGCTCCGCTGAACTCCACCGCCCTTCATAACTACCACAGAGGGGTTCAGATGGGCTGCTGGGGGCTGGTCATCTACGCCACCACCGCCGCCATCTGTTCAGGTGCGTGTCCTGAATCCATAGAGGCGACCGTCTGATCTGTTCAAGTGTGTTTCTTCATCTCAATCTCTTTTGTGAATGTAGCTGTTCTGCAGAAGTACCTGGATAACTTTGGCCTCAGCATAAAGGTGATCTACATCCTGGGCACTCTGGGCTTCGCCATCGGTACGGCCGTCATGGCCATCTTCCCCAACGTCTACGTCTCAATGGTGATGATCAGCAGCATGGGCATCATCTCCATGAGCATCTCGTACTGTCCGTACGCTCTGCTGGGCCAGTATCACGATAATAAAGAGGTCAGAGGCTCTTCATTCATCTCTGTGAGACTGTAATCCTCCGTATTAAATCTGATCGCAGCACTAATCCTAATCTTTGTCCTCACTGACTCTCACAACTCAGATTTTAACAGGCATTACAATGTCATCAAATCACCTTTGGGTGTAAAGAACAGTGGAAGGAGCTGACTTGACTACATTGTTTAGTATCATGACAATAATTTAGTTGTTTTTTCATTTATGTTAGGAACAGCAGTAGGATAGGATTGTGGGGAAAAAACACTGTGCACACAAACGAACTGAACTAGTAGAGCTTTAAATTCTAAATTAATTAATTTTATTATTTAAAAAAAAAATCTACATTCATTTTAGATATATATATATATATATATATATATATATATATATATATATATATTTTACATTTAACAAACCGAATGGAAATCTGTGCCCCAGCAAATTGAATGGGCTTTACTGAGAATACTTATTCATTTTATTTTACTTTATAATCAATAAAAATATTTTTAAAATACAATATTTATATATATATTAGTATTTAATCTGTTTGAAATTAAAAGCACATCTCTATAAATAAAAATATGTCTGTGTCCTGTGCATGAGGAAACTGAATAGGTTGTGCGGCGGTTTCTGATTCTTTTTATTTGATTGTTTATTAAATACAAAATACATTATTTTTTAGTCAATATTTAATCTAGATTTAAAGTTTTTAATTTAAAATATATTTATTCAGAAAGAAATTTAAACTTTAATCACTATACATAAACATTTCTGTGTCCTGATCACAAGGTCTATGAAATGTCAACGAATTGTCCATTTAAATAGGTTTAAATTAAAACAGTACAACAAATTCAACAGTGATGCATACTTTTAATGAGACTATATCAAAAATAATATTACAGTAATGTTATGGTGTGTATATATATTTTTAATATCTAAATATTACAAAAATAAATCTAAAAAGTATTGTTTAATTGTTATAAAAATGTATTTCTGATACATTTTAGCGAAATGGTTTCATAGTGTAATACATTTTTTTGCTGCTTGTCTCAAAATAAACCGCCTTCTTAGAGCAACTCATGCAATGCGTGGTAAGTTTTGGCAGACCAATATTTCCTCACGAGTTGTTATTTATATACGGTTGCCGCATTACTCATTGCGGTAATGTTTTATTGTCAATACTCTAGGATTTCTGGACTGAGATCTCCTAGGATAGAGAGCAGTGTCTTGGACACTGATATGTGACCGATGTGTTCTTGCTGTTTGCAGTACGTCCAGCACAGCCCCGGCAACTCCAAGCGAGGTTTCGGCATCGACTGCGCCATCCTGTCGTGTCAGGTGTACATCTCTCAGATCCTGGTGGCGTCTGCGCTGGGTGCCGTGGTGGACGCGGTGGGCAGCGTGCGGGTCATTCCCATGGTGGCCTCCGGCGGCTCCTTCCTGGGCTTCCTGTCCGCCTCCTTCCTCGTCATCTACCCGGGCTCCGGCGGAGAGGCTGAGCAGACGCGGGCGCTGACGTCCCCCAATAACAACGGCGTGACCGAGAAGCCCAGCTTCCTCAAGCTCACACGCAAAGGCGGAGCCACCACCACCTGCAAAGTGGAGTGTGAATCCACGCTGTGAAAGCCATCGGATGACGGCGAACATCTAATGCCGAGTTCACACTGCAGCATTTTAGACACGAAGTTCACTCCCAGACAGGCTTTGCAAAATCAATTGCCCAAAATCGGAGGTGGTCGTTCAAGCAAGTGACAATTATCAAAGATGCAATCAGAGAATCGCAGACGCCCGTGAAATATTTAACATGCTACACTAGGGTTGCACGAGTAATCGAATGTGATAGTCATTAGTTGTAAATCTCCAGCACGTGCTTTCAGATGGAGTGGCATTTAATACACCGAGCCGTAATATTGCATTCATCACCGCAGATGATTTAATCATGCGGTAATGAAATGGAAGTAATAATTTGTGATAATAAAAGCTGTTTGCAGTGAACTACGGCTCTTTGTAGTTAATGCTGCTCCATCTGAAAGCAGGTGAAAATACCACATTCATAACAGGATTTTAATCCAAACTCACTTCATAACGTCGGTCGAGTGTTTGAAAGAAATCTCGATGCAATAGAAGAAACATTTTTGGTTCCACAAAGAACCATTCAGTCAAAGGTTCTCTCTTTCTTTCCTTTTTATAATCTGAAGAACCTTCTCTTGCCACAAAGAACCTTTTGTGAAACAGAAAGGAACTATGGGAGACAAAAAAGGTTCTTCTTATGGCATCGAGAAGCACTTATTTTTAAGAGCGTAAATATCTAGATCTGTGAAATGAGTTCTGACTTAATAATATATCAACGATGACCTACAGCCAATGAGAGAGCAGGATACAGGGCAGGGAGGAGTTATGAACATTAAATGTAGTTCTGAGATTCTTTCTAATATTGAAGTCATGCAGATTGTAACCTCCTGTCACCGGTCCATCGTGCAGTGTGAAAGCAACAGTGATCCAGTCAGTGTGAACTCGGCATAACATTCCCCAGGCGTTTCTTCACTCACTGAAGGCTCAGTTGTGTTGTTTTGTTGGACTGTCCGTGTTTGGCCTGGTGTTGTGGGTCTCAGGGCTGCTTCTCAGGGCCACCAGGGGGCGACTCTGGGCTGAACTCTTCAGGAGAGAGAGCGAGAGAGAGAGAGAGAGAGAGGCTTGGCTGGGTCTCTCTCTCTCTCAATCACATGCTCTTCACTTGCACACTTCCACTCGAAGCTCATCCTCATCAAATCTAATGTAGAGAATCTTTAATATAAGTTAATGGCTCGAAAACTTGATCCTTTCCTATTTTTTAAACAGAGGACATTATGATTACCAAAAGTTGCCCAGTGCAATAATAATATCTGTTTCATTGTGAAGGCTTTATTTTAGTCGTGTTATTCTGGTGAAAGGGTGAATCTCACGAATAAACGTCATATTTCATATCTCACAGAAAATATGGGAATTTCTACTTGCATTTGCAGAAAATTATGGATTTTTTTGGAACTGAATTTCGACATTATTTTCATGACAATCCTTGCTGGCAATGGAAACAAAAAGATACAAACTCCATATTTCTGACGTGTTTTTTTTTTTTATTATTAAAAAAATTAACATTTAAAAAAATATTTACATTAAAAAAAAATTTAATATATTTAATCAGCTAGAAAATGAAATTGCAATGCCTATAAATAAAGTCTATAATCATAAACAATAGGAAATGCATTAGTCACATGATCTAGGAAATTGTAATTTAAAATTTGCATACATTAAAAGCAGTAAAACAATACTACCATTATAGAATACATTCACATTGTACTCTACAAACTGTGTAAAATTATGTAGATATTTTGTAATATGTATACATTTGAAAAAAATCTCTTTTATTGCTTTACAGTTGTGAATAATTGTTTAATCGCCATGAAAATATAATGACAATTATTGGTCCAAATTAATGCTCCAAAAAAAGAAATGTTTCCTTCGTTTTCTTCATGAAAATATAATTTCTTATTTCTTTAATTAAAAAACAACAACAATGGAGGTGAAAAATTACACGTTTTTATGTTTGTTTTTATATTTTTATGTCAAGAAGAATACGAGAAACTCTTTTTGAAAATGAAAGATAGTAGAAGAAAAGCTTATTAGTCACAATCTGAAGTGAATATAATTTTTTTTAATTTAAATATTTCATTTAAATGTGAATTGTACATTAAATGTTTAAATATTTAAATATATATTCAATCAGCTATAAATTGAAATTGCAGTGTGTGGGTGTATATAATCTCTACAAATGAGTCTTTAGAAATTATATATAATATATATATATACAGTATATATATTGCAGTTGTGGATAAATGTTTATTTGTCATGCAAATAATGGGCAAAATATACTTCAATCTCTTCACGCGAAGCATAATTCCTCAAGTCTTTCTATTGATACTATGGTAATAAATGACAGATTTCTTGAGCATCTTCATGAGATTCACCCGGGAGAGCGTGACTTTGGTCATGAGTGTGTCAGTGCCTCTTGTCATTGACGTCCTGAAGTGCTTTAATACGTTTGGTCTCCCTCATAGTTTCCTAAGACGGCCCACGCAAGGGCGAGTAATAATCTCAATGCTGCATCCGAGTGTTCACGCAGATACCAAACCTTTCTTACACTCACAGACTTCCAAGTTGCAATGGTGATTTTCTTCAGCTCAGGTCCACGGCACTTTCTGGCAGAACTTTTGAGTTTTTCTCCCTCGGAATGAGGAGGAGTGTGTTCTGGTCTGTTTACATTAGCACCTGGATGCTGCGTGTTTTTGGTGGAGAGAATGGAGTCATCTCCGGCCGCCATCTTGGCTCAAACGTGGCCCTTTTTTCTGGGTCTCAGCTGCAGTTTCCTGACACTGAGGATGATTGTGCTATGACTATTTTTGAGACATTCTTTGAGGTCTGGTGACTTGTATCTGACCAGAGGTGACCGGACGCTCTTTTACTTGCTGTCTTGCTGGCTAGAGAGTTAAAAGATGTTTTATTGAGGCACATTTGTACTGGCTTTGCCCTGCATAGAGTATTAAGATCTTAAGATAAGCTGATATAAATGTATATGTGTGTTATTTCTGGAATGTTTATTGAAGTTAAACCCAAGCTTGAATGAGAAAAGCATCAAGTTTCTGTCGAATCAAGCACCGTTGCATTAGCTGCACCCGTCTCGGTCAGTGTTGGCATTACCGGCGTGGTGAATCACGACACACACCAGACGTCTCATTCGAATACTTGAAGTGCAATCTTGGTTGTGTCTGGATATCTCGGGATCCGTTTGCTGACCTCGAAGCAAAGACTGGAGAATGTGGGACTCTCAGAGAGCGTCAGGGGAAGAAGTTTCCAGTATTGAATGTAACTTACTTTTTGTTTTTTTGAGAGCAAGAAGATTCAATGTTGCACCGAACTTGCACATACAGAGTTTTAAAAGAAAAATGAATCAATATCTTGCAATAGAAAAGCCTAAACTGTGGTTATTTATTTTTTGAATGCATTATCCTTAAATATTTAGAGGATTATAAGTACAGATAAAGATATATTTACAGCTTGTGTAGATGAGTGAGATGGGATATGTGTGTGTGTGTGTGTGTGTGAGAGAGAGAGAGAGAGAAAGAGACATGCTAGTTATTTACGTCTGTTTTTGCATGATCATAAGCACCATGTACATGTTTGTGCATGGAAGAGTGTGTGTGTGTGTGTGTGTGTGGGTGTGTGTGTGTGTGTGTGACATCTCACTCTTTTATAGAATGAATCTCACAAGAACATCTCCAGGTCACACTTCACCCTATAATTACAAAAACGAAAGAATTATATTTGGAATAAATATAAGCCAATTTCATTTGTATTTTTTTTTTTACAGTTATAAATAATATTTGTCATGAAAGTTTATGCTGAAAAAAGAAATAAATTTTCTTCATGCAAAAAAATATTATTTTTTATTTTTTTATTTAGAATTTGTGGTGAAAATTACGTCATATTTCATATCTTAATAAAAATTAAATTAAAACAATAAATGCATTTTTATATTTTTTTCATGAAAATCCATTACTGTAAAGTGGAAAAAAAATCTTATTCTAATTACAGAAATCTTATTCACAGATATTTCTGAAGTGGATAAAATAATGTACATTTTAAAATGTAGTTAAAAAAAATTTTTTATTAAACAATAAACATTTAAATGTTATTTTATATATTTTTTTTTTTACATAAAATGTAACATTTTAATTGTAAAATATTTATGTTTAATCACCTAGAAATTAAAATTTGAGACATGCATGCATATATTTTTTTTTGTTTTTTTGTTTTTCTTTTTTTTGACAAATGAATAAAAATAATTCCTTGTTCTTTTGATTTTGGGGTGAAATATTTGTGGTCTTGACAGGTTTGATGAGATTCACTTTATAACCATCTTTAGTTTACAGTTCACATTTCACTTTAGCAGAAGGTCATAGAGCAAACACAGAAATACTGAAAACGGCGTAGTCTTCTCACGTCATAGTTGAGTGTGTGCTGACTCTGGGCTCAAACGTGGCTCTTTTCCTGTACGGAAAGCAGATGGATGTTACTGAAGCACGTAATGTAAGACAGGAGAGAAACTCCTTGCAGTCTAAGCTACTATATGCCTTGTCATTTACAAGAGATGTATATAGTTTCTTTTGATTCTGTACAAAAGCTCATTATTTTGTATTAGTTTTATTTTCTATGAGAACTGTATATAAATCCTGTACATATGCCTGAAAATGTAGACAAACTGAAAAAACACTGTATTGAATGCACCTTTAAAGAATTTATGCCAAATATAACAGTCTGAGATTGTTTTTGGATTCTTCACACATGTATTTCTTTTGACGTTTGTCATCCAAATACAGTTCTGGTCAAAAATACTAGCACAGCTACAGCAAGTGGGTTTTTGGAGTATAACTTTTTGTGTTAATTGAGCAAAACACAATTCTGGCACAGTTGATCAGGATTCATATTTTGGACTCTGAAAGGGGCATTATGATGATAAGACGGACAGTTCTTCTGAGATCACTTTTGTTGTTGTTCATATAGTTCTCTGTACAGTACAAGCACAAACTCTAAAGTTCACAACTGTAGTTTATTTAGTGATCAAGAGCGCCATCTGCTGGATAGAGGGAAGCCTGCTTTCACTGAAGCTGTCATCATTTCATGCATAGATATTAAAAATGGACTGCGGTTTTCAACTTGTTCCACCTCTGACAGACTTTTTCAGTCCCCCAATAAAAGTCAATGGGGTCTAATGCTGACGGTGTTGTTTCACATGTGCTGATTTGCTGTTTCTCAGCATCCATATGAAAAGCTTGTGGCTCGGATCAGTGTTGAATGAATGCATTGATCATCTGTTAGGATCTGCAGGACTGTTGTTACTGAAGTCGCATTATCCTCAATGAGAGACTGTAAACTTCTCTTTTATCTAATTAATTAGAGCCTCATAAAACCAGCTTCCGTCTCATGGCTCCGTCATAAACTCAGAGACACAGAGACAAACATTAAACTCCACTTTACGCCTAAACTGATTTATGATCAGCTGCTAATTAGAGCTTATGAAGCCGACTGCTTTATTTAGAATTACTGACAGTAAATATCCATAAACATCAAGCTTTTCAAACAAGGAGACCAGGGGACAGTCCTACAGTATTGATTGACAACCATATTTATGTGCAGTCATATTTACTATGGAATTTACTTTTTTTGTAAGTAAAATTAGTAGTAACATATTATATTTAAAACTGAAAATACTAATAATAAAGCTAAAACTTTCCAATAAATAAAATAAAACTAATAAGATTTCACTTTTGTTTCTTTTGTTATATAGTACAATATATGAAAGTGTATATACTTTTCTAATAATTAAAAATATATAATTATGTATAGGCACTCTCTCCCTCTCTCTCACTCTCTCACACACTCTCTCTCTCACTCTCTCTCACTCTCCTTCTATCTCACTCTCTCTCACACACACACACACACTCACTCTCTCTCTCACTCTCCTTCTATCTCACTCTCTCTCTCACACTCACTCTCTCTCACTCTCTCTCACACACACACACACTCTCTCTCTCTCACACACACTCTCTCTCTCACTCTCTCTATCGCACTCACACTCTCGTTCTCCCTCTCTCACTCTCTATCTATCTCACTCTCTCTCTCACACTCTCTCTCTCTCACTCACACACACTCTCTCTCTCACTCTCTCTATCGCACTCACACTCTCACTCTCCCTCTCTCACTCTCTATCTATCTCACTCTCTCTCTCACACTCTTTCTCTCACACACACACTCTCTCACTCACACACACACACACACACACTCTCTCTCTCTTACACTCTCTATTGCACTCTCTCTCACACTCTCTCTCACTCTTTCTCTCTGTCACACTCTCTCACTCTCTCTCTCACACACACTCTTCCTCTCTCACTCTCCCTCTCTCTCACTCTCTCACACTCACACTCTCCCTCTCTCTCTCACTCTCCCTCTCTCTCACACTCTCTCACTCTCTCTCTCACTCATACTCTCTCTTACAGTATTTCACAATTGCTAAAACACATTTCTTGAAACCTTCACCCATATTCTCAAAACTTAAAACACAAAACCCAGTCTTTAAACTACATTCACAAAACCCTTGACTCTTCTGGCAAAATCAAACACTTGCTTTAAGACCATTTGATCAGTGCTCAAAATCAAACAATGTTTTCAAAACCTAAACATAGCCAGTCAATATATAAACACTCATCAGCATTCATTAGACACTACATCAAAAAATTGACAACACCGCGTCCAGGGCATGTATCTATATATATATATATATATATATATATATATATATATATATATATATATATATATATATATATTATTGCATATAGAAAACAATTTTGCCATTAATAAAAATAAATAATTCACAACTCTGTACAGCAAATATATTGCATACTGTAAGTACTGCAAGTAATACAGTATAGAATCTCTGTATTTTCAGCATAAAAATAAAGTAAGCTCAAAGAACAAACACAACTCTAAATGCAAAGTGTATTACACAAAACATTGTGCATTTGCAAAATCAAAGTCAATGAGAGACTCATCCTGCCTCAGCATCCCGACGGTGGAGAGCCACGGGAAATGGTAGAAAGGCTGACACTGTTGATAGCTTCAAACTTTACATTGTCTTCTACAAGTATTTGCTGTATTTCACGCAGTCGGATGACATTGTTTTGATGGACCATATCAACAATGAGAGCCTCTTGCTGTTGGGAGAATGAAGGAGTCCTTCCACCCTCATTTGTTAGTCTTGCAATTCTACTAAAGGGAAAATGCTCTTATAAATGTATACATACAGAAACAATAGTAATGGACATCAGATTCATATGTAAATTGTATTATATATTTTTTTTTACCACACTCCCCTTTCTATTGACAAACTGATGTGCTATATCAAATGTCAGATTAGAAAAACAATACATTTACCTGTTCTCTTCTGTGAATGTCCTGATTATGGTGGCCACAGTTGTCCTTGTACTCTTCCTCCTCGTCCACCACCTCTTACACAAACTCTTCTTCCTTTTCCTCCTCTTCCTCTCACATTGTATCCATCCATCGTGGTATCAACACTCAACGGACCTGGGCCACCTGTACTGGCTTATATTCTAGACAACTGATTTGGTCAAATCATTAGAAACAAGTGTGAACAATTTTGAGTTGTTGTTTGTAAATGATGACAACTGTGTTGTAGTTGTGTTTAACTTTTGCCACATGTATTTACCATTTTGCAACACCGGGCAAAATGTGTTTTAGTGAGTAAGAATTGGT
Source organism: Carassius gibelio (assembly GCF_023724105.1). Lineage (NCBI taxonomy): Eukaryota > Metazoa > Chordata > Actinopteri > Cypriniformes > Cyprinidae > Carassius > Carassius gibelio. Next base: position 34,120,701 of record NC_068414.1, read on the forward strand.
ATAAAGTTTTGCAAAAAGAGTGGATGAGAATTGCAAACAGTGTCTTAACTACCTGAACTTGTTTAAGATTTTGCCTACAAAGTGACTGATTCGACTAATGGGTTTAGGCCACTGAGCATTGGGTTCAGAGAATGGGGTTTAGTGTTTTAGCAGTTGTGAAATACTGTAAGATGCTATGTATGTGTCTCCAGTGAGGTGAGACAGGAGCAGATGGTCTGAAAATGACTCACTTTGCTTCGTAGATGATTAAAGTCTAGCAGACACATGGGCCATGATGCTCACCAGCACATGTGACGACCTAAGCTCAAAATTACATTAGTAAATACTTTTTTTTCAATGGGAAGTGATTCAGCAAACAAATCTCATGCCAGAAATATATTAATGCAAAGGTTAGTGCTGTTATTTTTTAAACAAATTTACAGAATGCTGTCAATCGAGCTTCACATGTAAATGAACCCAGAATCTTGCTTTAGGGCAGATATGTGTGGTGTTGAGTCTGACCTGACATGAGCGAGAGAGAGGATGTGCTGGGGTCTTCAGTGGAGCCCATGATGGATTGCCGGGAATAGTCTGCTTCTCTGGGCCATTTTAAGACACAGGGAATCTTTATTAACTTTTGCGATGTCTTTGCCTGGTAATGAAAAAATCTATTTTTTCATCTTTTTTTTTTTTTTCGTAATTGTAATTCATCAGACTGATCTGATAGATAAAAAAAAAATCCAAATATTTTTTTTTTTTTTAAAGAAAAGCACAGTCCTGTCACTCTGTTCTGCAGAAACACAATGTTTTGAAACCTTCTTCAGAACCAGTAGTGTAGCCAGAAAAGAGACTCTGGGTGTGCATATGAAAATCTGGGTGTGCCACATTTATTGTCAGATTACTGTGCAAAATTATGGGATAGTATTTTTGTCACACTGCTTCAGTCCAACCATACTCCTAGTGTTAATTTGCAGGTCCTGTCAAAATGTAGTTAATTGTTAAATGTAATAATTTTCTTCCAAATAGGATAATTTTGAACTTTAGCTATTTCATTTTGTTTATTTTTCATTACAATTTATTCACTTTAAATAAATTATAATATATAATTATAGGATTAAAATGAATTGTAGTTGCTCAATATAGAGCTTTTTTTTTCATGTTTTTGTAATGTCTGGGAAGCCAGAATGCGCATGCATCAACAGAAACATTTATTAGCTGAACCCTGTTTTTTTTACGTGCCATTTATAGCAAGACATATTACAGATGATATTACAGATGCTTTGTCAGATTTAAGTTGAAGCGCGTGCCGAACCGCGTGTGGTGAACCGAACGGTTTGTTTTTTTTATTTCAGCGAACTGTGCCATCCTTATTACCTCAATAATCAATCAATTACAGGCCTAAAACAATCATGCCCGAGCAGACGGATATTAGTACATCTCATCACACCGGCACCCGCGTCTAAATCAGTTGTATGGTCTGGTTTTCAGTCTAAAACAGTTGTGTCAAGTATAAATATCTCGTCTGTTTCCGGAGGTGCGCGCGCAGTCAGCGGAGGCTCGCACCTTTTTTTCTCAGATTTTGAAAAATCTTCGCGATCGACGGGTTGGTGACTCCAGATATAGCGACCAACTTTTTTTGAGCAAGCATTGATTATGCGTGATACAGTCTCAATTTGTGGGAGGCATGTATTGGGCTTCAAACGCTGTGCGCGTACGCGCTACGCGGGACGGGTTGTCACCCTACCTGGCACACCCGTCTAGAGTGTGTCCACCTTTGTGTGTGGGTCCATGTACATGCTGAATCGACAGGTAAAAAAAGCCTCAAATCCAAATATTCATTTATCACCAATTAACTGTTTGACAAACACTTCCTGCTTCGATGTCCAGATCTGAATTAAAAAAAATCTCAAACATGGTACGAAGTCCCGATCTGAACCAACCGAGTCGCGAACAGGCTCCGAAGTGCCGATCTGAATCAACCGAGTCGCGAACATGCCCCGAAGTGCCGATCTGAACCAACCGAGTCGCGAACAGGCTCCGAAGTGCCGATCTGAATCAACCGAGTCGCGAACATGCCCCGAAGTGCCGATCTGAACCAACCGAGTCGCGAACAGGCTCCGAAGTGCCGATCTGAATCAACCGAGTCGCGAACAGGCTCCGAAGTGCCGATCTGAACCAACCGAGTCGCGAACAGGCTCCGAAGTCCCGATCTGAATCAACCGAGTCGCGAACAGGCTCCGAAGTGCCGATCTGAACCAACCGAGTCGCGAACAGGCTCCGAAGTGCCGATCTGAATCAACCGAGTCGCGAACATGCTCCGAAGTCCCGATCTGAATCAACCGAGTCGCGAACAGGCTCCGAAGTGCCGATCTGAATCAACCGAGTCGCGAACAGGCTCCGAAGTGCCGATCTGAATCAACCGAGTCGCGAACAGGCTCCGAAGTGCCGATCTGAATCAACCGAGTCGCGAACAGGCTCCGAAGTGCCGATCTGAATCAACCGAATCGCGAACAGGCTCCGAAGTGCCGATCTGAATCAACCGAGTCGCGAACAAAAAAAAAAAATATATATTCTAAGTTATGCTTTCGAAATTAGTGATATTGACTTGGATGCTTAATCGTACAATATGTGGGCATTTTTTTGATTGGCCTGATTGACAAAAGTTGATTTTCAGTGAGGTTTGAGTATATTGTGTAAACTATCACTTTAAATAAACTGCATATATATAACTCTGTATTAAAGCATAGTCACTTCTCTATATATTGAGATCAGCCATTATTTTATTTATCCATTGCTTTATTTAATTATGACATATTTTTAATTAAATTATTTTGATCATAAAATACACAGAAATAATAAATCCTGGCAAAATTTAATTTTAATTACACTAACCTAAGGTGACCATAATTCTGAAATGAAAACCAGGGACAAAATATCAATTTAATGCAGGATCTAGAAAAATCATGATTAAACCAGAAAAATTGTAAATAAATGAACAACAAATATTTTTTAAAGTTTGGACTCATAAACATTAGCTCACTCACACCCAAAGCAGTTATTGTAAATGAAATGATGATAGTTTTGATGTACTCTGCTTGACTGAAACCTGGCTAAAACCAAATGATTATTTTGGTCTAAATGAGTCTACTCCACCAAACTACTGTTATAAGCATGAGCCCCGTCAGACTGGTCAACAATATATAGTGATATTCTCAATGTTACCCAGAAAACAGGATACAGGTTTAACTCTTTTGAAATACTTCTGCTTAATGTTACACTGTCAGACATGCAAAAGAGATCTAATGTATCTCTTGCTCTGGCTACTGTGTATAGACCACCAGGGCCGTATACAGAATTCCTAAAAGAATTTGCAGATTTCCTCTCAGACCTTCTGGTTACAGTTGATAAGGTGCTAATCATGGGAGATTTTAATATTCACGTTGATAATACAATATGATGCATTAGGACTTGCATTTACTGACCTAATAAACTCATTTGGAGTCAAGCAAAATGTCACCGGGCCCACTCATCGTTTTAATCATACACTAGATTTAACTATATCTCATGGAATCGAGCTTACTGATCTAGATATCGTACCTCAAAGTGATGATATTACAGACCATTTCCTTTTATCGTGCATGCTGCGTATAACTGATATTAACTATATGTCTCAGCGTTATCGTCTGGGCAGAACTATTGTTCCAGCCACCAAAGAAAGATTCGCAAATAACCTGCCTGATCTATCTCAACTGCTATTTGTACCCAAAAATACACATGAACTAGAGGAAATGAATGGCAAAATGAGCACTATTTTATCTAATACATTAGAAGCTGTTGCCCCCATCAAATTGAAAAAGGTTAGAGAAAAACGTACTGTGCCATGGAATAACAGTAATACTCACTCTTTTAAGAAAGCAACTCGTAGTCTTGAACGCAAATGGAGAAAAACTAACTTGGAAGTTTTTAGAATTGCATGGAAAAACATTATGTCCAGCTATAGACAGGCTCTAAAAACTGCTAGGGCAGACCATATCCATAAACTCATTGAAAATAACCAAAACAATCCAAGGTTTTTATTTAGCACAGTGGCTAAGTTAACAAATTACCAGACGCCACCTGATTCAAATATTCCACCAACGTTAAATAGTAATGACTTTATGAATTTCTTCACTGATAAAAAAGATAACATTAGAAATACAATAGCGAATGTAGATTCTACAGCAGCTAACACTTCAGTTTCATCCATCGCACCCAAAGATAAACTGCTGTGCTTTACAAATATAGGACAGGAAGAGCTAAATAAACTTATCACTGTATCTAAACCAACAACATGTTTATTAGACTGAAATAGCTGTTACCTGTAGCCGAAGAACCGCTTCTCAATATTATGAACTCATCGTTATCTTTAGGTCATGTCCCAAAACCATTTAAGCTGGTGGTTATTAAGCCTCTTATTAACAAACCACAAAAGATCCTAGTGAACTGGCAAATTATAGGCCTATTTCAAATCTTCCATTTATGTTTACAATTTTATAAAAAGTTGTGTCTGCTCAATTGAGCACCTTCCTGCAAAAAAAAAAAAAAGATCTGTATGAAGAATTTCAGTCAGGTTTTAGGCCCCACCATAGCACAGGAACTGCACTTGTTAAAATTACAAATTACCTGCTTCTTGCGTCAGATCAAGGCTGCATCTCATAGTTTTACTAGTTTTACTTGATTTTAGTGCTGCGTTCGACACCATAGATCATGACATACTCATAGATCGATTACAAAACTATATAGGTATTCAAGGGCAGGCTCTAAGATGGTTTAGATCCTACCTGTCCTATCGCTACCAATTTGTTTATTTAAATGGGGAGTCATCTCATTTATCATCAGTAAAATATGGAGTGCCACAAGGATCCGTCCTAGGTCCTCTGCTATTTTCAATATACATTTTGCTCCATGGTAACATTTTAGATAATACAGGATTAGTTTCCACTGTTATGATGATGATACCAAACTATAAGTTCAACACACACGGCTGTTTCTCTAATTATCTGTGATCCAGCCTAGGCCACCTGAAACCATGAATATGCTCTCGAGAAGAGTTGCATGTGTGATTCCTGACAGTCATTAGAAACATACTGCCTTTTATATTTAAATGTTCCCCCCTATATATCCCAGCTTTCCAATTAGAGGACATCCAAGCTGAATTACTCTCACCATGGCAACCGAGTCAGCATGTATTCCCTTTGATATCAGCCTGTCCCACAGGGTAGCAAGGTTTATCACTGCAAGCTAAAATTAGCACTTTCTGTCTGTTTCACACCCTCTATCTCACACACACACACCTCCCATCTTAAATTCCCTTTCTGTGACCCATCCAGTACACTGTATGTTAACGACCTGACAGGCCGGTTTACAAACCCTCATTAAATATTTACTATGTTCGTTAATTTAACCTTTATATGTGCACCATCGTTACAAATGTGACTAGTTTGTTCAAGAATATTGATTTCTGAGAGGTTGTGATCAAAGTGAAGTATTGCAACCAAAGTGAAATAAAAAAGCAGTTAAAGCAGTCTTAGTTAAAACTGAAAGTAGTGCTTGTTATTTGGGAAAAAAACATGTATTTTATTATCACTGAGATGCTATTATAGTTTTTTATTAATATTATAACATATCTAAAATATTTATTGAAAATGGTATGAATTTTCTGTTTTGATTTAAAAAAGTATTTTTGAACTAATTTTATTAGTTTTTTTAAATGTCTATATATTTTTTAGTTATTCTTATTTAAGTGTTAGTTTTAATTATTTTAGTTCGTTAAGTTTTACTAAATGAAAATAAGAAAATTTGGCAACCATATCAAATACATTTTAAACTTTTTTTTAGGTTTTTAAAATGTTCAAGTAACAAGTGTTTTTAATGGAAATAAAATAAAACTTAACTTAATTTTGTACTTAAATGGCAAAGCAATATTCCTAAATTTCGCTTAGTTTAAATATATATACTAAAATAAAAAATACAAATACAAATACATTTGGAATATATAATATAAAAGATTATATATAAAATAAAAAAAAATTAAAAAATTCAACTATATAGACATATAAAAGGGGCGGGGGGCAATAATTAATGAAAATGTCAAAAACACAACAGATTACTAATATTTTTAACCAAAATTAAAATAAAAACAAATACTCAAGCTCATTACCAAAATCCTGATCATCACCATCATCCTACATTAACATTAGCGGATCTAGAAAAATATTGATGGAGTGGCGAGAAGGGGGCAGGAATTTTTGAGAGGTGGCAACATATGGCAGACGTGTATATACTGAATTTAGTCATAGCTATCACAGATTGATGATCAATATATGTGCACACTACAAAAGGACACAGGCTATCATTTACAAACTCAATCTCATGCAATCAATGTCTTGCATTTGAAACAGTTCATATAAGAAATATGTGACCGTAGAGCACCACCACCACTCACTAATGCATACAGTATGCATCAACATGTCATTAAGAGTGTTATAAAAGATTCAGTGTTATCAATGTCAATTTATTATAAGAAAAACAAGACTTTAACAGCCAATCACATTTCCAGCTGGTGAGACTCAACTGATTTTCTATTGTTTAGTGTAAATCACCATCTAACTCAACCAGTTAAGAGCTACATTTAACCTTAGATGTTTTATGAATATGATCCCTGAAGCATAGGTTTTATTATCTGACAATAATAATAAATAAATAAACATTATAGGCACAAATACAAATGTACTTTTAGAAATTGTTTCTGAAAAATATGGTGTTATTGTTTTGGCAAGCTTAAATTAAAACTTCTATGAAAACTTTTGTGATATTCCTTTAAAATAATGTTTTAGTATATCCTTTTTAAAGTATATTTTACTAAGCAATTTCTTACATAATTTCTTTGAGTTAGACCAAACTTTTATTTTGGTGGGTTGTAACCAGAGTTTCTGTGTTTTTAATTAACTATTATTATTAGCTAATAGGAAATATAGCATATCAAGTATGCTAATACTTGAAGTACAGCATACTCTACTGTGCAATAGTACTATATTTCTGTTTGAATTACTTCAAGTTATACCAAAATTTTATTTTGACAGGTTGTAGTAAAGACATTGCCGTTTCTGTCAGTCTGTGTATACGATACGAATGAATGATGATAGTTTTATCAAATGAAATGGTGAAATCCTCTCATAGCGTACTGGCGTGCACATGTGTAGCCTACATCATGCATCAATATAGTGAAGAGCTGAAAACACCACGCATGCTTCAGTGTGTGTGTGTGTGTGTGTGTGTGTGTGTGTGTGTGCGTGTGTGTAGTAGAGCACACATTCCCAGAGACGTGTATAACAACACCTTAAGGGTTCCCATAAGCAGGATTTATTGTTGTGCCCCCCTTCCTCAATTATGATGATTGAAAAAAACCTACTATAGGGGTGAAAAAATAACTTTAATCACATAAAAAACTAAATGAATAAATTGTATTTACAAATTGTATGACTAATTGTATGACTCTAATTTATTATTGTCTCAAGCATTCAGAAATCATGCAAAAGGAAATTAAGCAGTTTTACTATGATAAAACCATGGTTTATTTTTGTAAGGGTTGTGATATGCACGTTTTTTGTTGAAGAAATTATAAAGCCTGTGTCATCTATAGCAAAAAGGTGGCCAAAAATGAAAGATGAAGTGAATATTTGAATGAAATGTTTGGTCAGTTGCCTAAACAAGGATTTGATTGTCCTGTAAGTGTAACAGCAGCAATCACATGGCATTTGTAATAACATGTACATAAATAGTTTATTTTGTATTTGCCTACATTATGTATTTTAACAGTGTAAATGTAAAAAAATAATGAGGCAATAATGATTGGTTAATTATAACCAATCATTATTGCCTCATTATTTTTTTATATAATGCATTTTAAGCCATTTTAAAGGCTATTGATGGCTTAGGTCTGTTTTTATAGCAACAACAACAACAAAAATATTACAATAAATTAATACTTTGTAAATTATTAGAGTTTGGGGATTGCGAATCATTTGAATCAGTTCGGGAGTTCGTATCGGGATCGCGAATCATTTGAGTCAGTTATGGGGATTGCGAATCATTTGAATCAGTTTGGGAGTTCGGAGCGGGATCGCGAATCATTTGAGTCAGTTCGGGAGTTCAAAGCGGGTTCGCGAATCATTTGTGTCAGTTATGGGGATCGCGAATCATTTGAGTCAGTTTGGGAGTTCGGAGCGGGATCGCGAATCATTTGAGTCAGTTCGGGAGTTCAAAGCGGGTTCGCGAATCATTTGTGTCAGTTATGGGGATCGCGAATCATGTGAGTCAGTTCGGGAGTTCGGAGCGGGTTCGCGAATCATTTGAGTCCGTTTGGGGATCGCGAATCATTTGAATCAGTTCGGGAGTTCGTAGCGGGATCGCTAATCATTTGAGTCAGTAATGGGGATCGCGAATCATTTGAGTCAGTTTGGGAGTTCGGAGCGGGATCGCGAATCATTTGAGTCAGTTCGGGAGTTCAAAGCGGGTTCGCGAATCATTTGAGTCAGTTCGGGAGTTCAAAGCGGGTTCGCGAATCATTTGTGTCAGTTTGGGGATCGCAAATCATTTGAATCAATTCGGGAGTTCGGATTTTCAAATTGGCCATAACCTTTAATTTGTTGCTGCCAACTGGGGTGCCAACATTATGCCAACATTATTCCGCCCCTGCACCTGAAACACCATCACAGACACTATAGTGACATTTACCCTCGGGACTCACTTTACACCCTGTTTACGCCTGGAATTAGCATCTGTCTCGGGTTATTGGATCACAGGTAGAGGTCACCGGGGTTCAGTGGATCATGAAGACTGGGAACAAATCATTTTAAACACCTTCAAATAACTGCTGTTCTTCTGAACTTTTTCTATTTATCAAAGATTCCTGAAAAATAAAATTAAATGTATCACAGTTTCCACAAAAACATGAAACTAATTATTTTAATTTGATAATATTCAGAAATGTATCTTGTGCAGGAAATCAGCATATTAGAATGAGTTCTGAAGATCATGTCACACTGAAGACTGGAGTAAATTACATTTTACATAGAAATGTTCACATAGAAAACAGTTGTTTGAAATTTTAATAATATTTCACAATATTATAGTTTTTATATTTTTGATCAAATAAATGCAGACTTGAGGAGCAGAAGAGACTAAAGGGGCCTAAATGTTAGCATGCAGTCCTGAGGCTTACATAATACGTACAGTTTT